>NC_057795.1:454496822-454651745 GCF_018294505.1 Triticum aestivum | reverse complement strand
AATTTTTGGGTGGGGGGGGGAGGGAGGATTTTCACGCGGTGGGCGGGGGAGTTTGGCGCATGGTCGGTTTCTCCAAGTGCAGTCCCACATGTCAGTGAAGAGGCAAGCTGAAGCGCGTTCTGTTTGCGTGAGCCGTGTGTAGGACCGAACGTGTGTGGGGTGCAATGCGACCACGACAAGAGTGCTGTGAGTGTACCGCATTTTTTCCTTTCAAACTAGGTGCTTCGCCCCCTCAAAAAAATTGTTGCTTCGCGCGATCCATTGATACTAGTACTAGTAATCCGGTAATCCCGACTAAAACGCCGTGAACGGGTCTTTTCCCGCGCGATATGCTGGGAGGTTGGCTTAGTTGGGTTTTTTAGGACGAGTAATGCTACACCTATGTAATCCTAGTTACGTAATTAACGTAATGTGAAACGTGTGAGCTGTTGATTGTAGATTGGGGGATGGAGGGGCCCATCACCTTAAAAATCAGGGGAGGAGAGAGAGGCAATTTATGTTAACCCTTTCGTAGGTTCCCGTAGATGTAGAAAGATGTGAAATGCGTGAATGTGTAGTGGACGTACTATTGGAGTGCCTAAGATAAATTGTGTATGTATAGACCCTATGTGTTTATTTTACTTCGCATGTTAGATTTGTCTCGGTTCAATAAAAAGCAGAGTTGGTGATGATGGTGTGCGTGTCATCCTGCAATATAGGCCGTCCGATCTATATCTAACGGATAGGAAGGAAACTATGATAATTTACCCGCACTCCTCTCCACATTTGTAGATAAGGCTTTCCCTCATTCATCCTTTTCTCCCACAAGATCTTGATCTTCCGTGCAACGCACGGGCATCTTGCTAGTACTCCTACAATATACTATATTATTGTGAAAGTTTATATACACCGGCCGAGATTAATGCAAACACGACAGATTTTCATTACATTTTGAACTTTTATAGCACAGAAAAATAAAAGAAACCCGACCCTAAACCTATTCTACGGCGGCGACCGACGTCCTCCATCTGCGATCTCTATGTACGGGGGCAGGGTTCAAGACCCGTGAAGTGAAGGTGCGGTCACCGGCGAGGAAGAGTAGAACACGGGATACGGACCGGCCAGTTGGCACACCATGCCCTGCTGCCTCCCATGCCCTATTCATCCTCGGAGGAGTCCCCGACCTCGGCGGTGCTGGACGTTGGATGGTGGCAAGTAGGACGCGTGGCTGATGGTGCTCCCGTCATCGGCCACCAGCATGGCCACCGCTTGTGCGGTCGCGTCCGCGTCCGGCTACGCTGCTATTGCATCGCGAGAGGCGACTTGAGCGAGGGCGGCGACCTCAAGCTTCATCCCCGAAGTCAAGCTCTCCCATAGAGCGTTTGCACTTGTGGTCATGGTGGATGTGGTGCCAGGTAGGAGGACGATGCGCTATGGTGTGGAGGTTAGCTGGGCGTTGCCGCTATAAGTAGCGCATTCCGGTGAGGCCAAGCATCCGGGTGCGTCATTAAGTCGCCGGAGTTGGTTCCTTGGGCACCGAGCCTCTTAATGACAACATACGAACGGATGGCATGAATGTGGGCAGCTAGCGCCGGCTAGGAATGCACCACGCGACGGCGCGAGGGATGAGGGTTTTGGTGTGCCAGGGTAGTCAGCTGCGGTCGTGGCAACGTTGGAGATTCCCTTTGCTCACATGCGATCCCCGCATGCCATTGAAAAAGCAAGACGAGTCGGCATGTTCTCAGGTCCTGAGGATGCAGTTGGCCGCGCTACACCACTCCGCGGACGTGTCGCGGTGCCCCGTGCATCCTCGACGAGCCGGGTGTTGGAATGTGTTTGGATTGTGGCCAAAGTGCACCTTACCAAAATTTTGGTCATGACCCAAAGATTGGTCTTTGTTTGGATGGTTGCCATTTTTTGGCATGCCAATGAACTCTAGCCAACTCTAGTTCATTTTTCTTGCCAATGTCGACCAAATCATGGGCAACCAATACCTCAACCAAAATTTTGGCTACCCAATGCTTTGATTGGGCAACCTTGGGCACAAACCAAACATACTGTCGGTCGTGCCACAGCACTAATGCCACCCTCGACACACTGAAACCGACTGTGTCTAGCAAAGATATGAGCGTGTCGCTCACCGCGGTCGCCGTGTCTAGAGGTGGTGCTGGAGCTGTGCCACGTTGTTGGCCCCAACGACCCACATGAACGGTTGTCGGTGCCGAGGAGGTCGTGGGCCAGCTCCTCCATTGGACTAGTCTGCGCTACGTCGTCCCGATGGGTGTGCCCCACATGTCGGTTCCCTGTTTTCCCGACCATATTCGAGCGTCAGTGCTCCTCGTTGCGCATTAGGCCTTTCAGTATGTAGACCAAGCGAGACAACTTATTGTTTATTTGAGCCGTTCAAGTATAATCATGTGGCATTTGCTTATTTCTCATTCCTCTCCAACCCTCTTCTCCATCGATCATGTCGCCCTCCGGTCGAGTCCATCCTCCTGCATGCCTCATTTGAACATTCCGCCGAGTATCATTCGCATGTACCCACCCTAGTCCTCTTTCAATCGATCTCCTGACCCCGAGATGAAATCGAGTGGGGGCACGTGATACCTAAGGCGGATTCAAAATTTTGAACCGGTGATCATAGCATCCGCAAATCATATATAAAGGGTATTCAATGTCCGTTTCGTTTTTGAATGTACAATATACTCCCTCCTATCCTTTCTAGTTTACATATAAGTTTTATGTGTAGTCAAAGTATCTCTACTTTGATCAAAAAAGTATCAACATTCAACAACGCCCAATCAATATTGTTAGATTCGTACGTACTCCTAGATTTGTACTCGAGATGGTTTCCAATTTGTTTTCAACCATGTGAATGTGCTTGTTCTCGCGCATGCTCTTCCTACTAGGATCTCGCCACGTATAGCCAGTCCAATAGTAACTTTTTTAAGCTCCCTGTCCAATAGTACACGTGGAGTATTGACAACATCTGTACTCCCTCCTTCCATTTATATAGGGCCTATGTGGAGGAGAGAGATGTGAAAAAGTAAGGGGAGTGAGCTCTCATGCAAGAGCCTTAGCTATATATGCATTCCTAGTTAAATAGTACAATAAATATGAAGAAAGAGATAGAGAGGAGATGGAAAAAAGTACTAATACAATAGCCAACCTTATATTTTTTTTGCGGGAAATAGCCAACCTTATAGCCCACACTATCGTATGAGTGCATATAACAGATGATGGCTATAGATGACATGGCAGTCCCTCATAGCCATCGACTGGCTATATTATTAACATGCTCTAATGCGTTTTTAAAACCGCATTTGACTATTGACAAGATTAATAGTACATGAGATGTATAATGTGAAAATTATATCATTGGAAATTCCTTTCACATACAAATTTGACCGTATGCTTTGTCTAAGTTGCATGTCATATATTATTACTCTAACATTTGGTCAAAGTTAGCCTCGAAAAACGCATTAGGCCCTGTATAGTAAATGGAAGGAGGGAGTAGTAGTGGAAGTGGATCCTCTGAAGTAGGTATCCCTGCCTTACCCTCCCTTTTGGTCACTTACTGGCGGACCCCATGCTTGCTAGGCCCGGCATGTCAGTTACTCAATGGGTTCGGCCACTTCAGGGGATCCTCATTCGTAGTATACTCCCTCTGTTTTTATTTACTCCGCATAAAACAGAGGGAGTGGTAGTATAATAAATGATGCGGGCGGGGGAGGGGGAGGGACGTCGGTTTGCTCTCAATTGCGGTCCCACAAGCAAGCGAAAACGCAAGATGAAGCGCGTTCCATTCGGTGAGCAACATGGAGGGTCCAGCATGCCGGGCTGCAACGCGAACGCGACAAGAGTGATGTACAGTCAAAACCGATTGACCTGTCCTCACCGAAACCACTATTCACACCTGAACCTTCGCTGCTCGGCCTATGCCAACCACTGCCCTAAAACGACATCTAATCTCCAGCCCATTCCCCCACCTTTCGATCCCCTAGCCCGCATCAAGCGTCCCCTAGTTCACCAGAAAGCCATGGTGCGCCGCAAGATCACTTACTACAAGATGCTGAAGCCGGAGTGCCGCGCAGAAATCGCGGCGGCGGTCGGCGCCACATACCTCCGTTCCCAAGCTCACTTTGCGGTGGTCCAATCCCCGAGTTCTCTAGAGCCAAGCTATGAGGAGGAGGAAGCCGATCCAATGTTCATGGCGGAGGTCGCGGAGCAGAAGGCCCCCGATGGGTATGAGACGATGGACGTTGACTTCATGCCGGCGTCCGAGTCCCCCATGGTGCAGGCGGACCAGCGGTTCAACATGGTGATACTAAAGGAGGACCGGGAGGCAGAGGCTCAACTCGACGTGGAGCGCGCGCATGCCACTGCCATCGAGGCTCTCCTGCAGGCAGAACCGGATGTCGTGGATGTGAACCGGGCGGCGGAGGCTCAACTTGAGGTGGAGCGCGCGGATGCTGCTGCCATCGAGGCCCTCCTGCAGGCGGAACCGGGCGTCCTGGACTTGAACCGGGCGGCAGAGGCTCGACTCGACGTAGAGCGCGTGGATGCCGCTCTCATCGACGCCCTCCTGCAGGCGGAACCGGACGTCCTGGACTTGTACCGAGCGGCGGAGGCTCGACTCGACGCGGAGCGCGCGGATGCCGCTGCCATCGAGGCCCTCCTGCAGGCGGAACCAGACGTCCTCGACTTGAACCGGGCTATGCTCTCGTCCGTGCAGAGCGCCCGCACGCTCTGCGTGAACGAGTAGCTGGAGGCCGAGGACAACCACGGTGCGGAGACACATGTCTGCAGCTACGGCTGGTTCGCGCCGGCAGCCAAAGACAACGAGGCTGTCTCGTTCCGCAAGCAGTGATAGTTTTTCTTTATGTTGTTGTTTTTATGGATCTTTTGCTATGTAAAAACATATATGTGTTATGCAAGTCGCCTGACTTGGGCCAGTCTACCATTTCAGGCGGTTGGATGAATATCCTACGTCTCCTAACCCTTCTTTCCTTCTTCCTCACCTCTTCTTCTTCCCCAACAGACCACCGCACGGGCCGTATGGATACTCCCCAACATGCGGTTGGATAAACATACTCTATGAATGAAAATTATGTGTCAGCCGAAGGATGGCTGAGTTTGGTTTGTTCACATGCGACAGCACATGTCAGTGAGGGTGCGTTCCCTTGGTTGGGTTTGCGGTGTGCAGGAGCGACTGTGTGAGGGTGTGGTGCAACCACGGCGTGCAGGAGCGACCGTGTGAGGGTGCGGTGCGACCGTGATAGCCGTGCGCAAGTGTACCTCCTTCTCATTTTGAAAACTTTAGGCAAGCTTGTCAAAAATGTGTGGCAAAGTTTGGAAATGCAAGGCCTAGACCCAAAGAGGATAAGTACGTATGTACGTACTAGGAGTACTAGTGTTAAAAAAGAAAGGCGGGGTTTTCCTTCACGGGATTTAATCGATACAAATCCTCATTTCACGTGTCAATTAATGCATCTTTTTTTTCTCCAAAGACCAAAGAGCTAACCATCTCACTCCTCATCGCTTGATTAATGCAGCGCCATGCAAACCAACCTTCTCACTTCCTCATGCATGCAGGGGATATTAATGTCCTTGGTTGCTAGTATGAGGCAAACCCCATGAATTTTGCCTCGATTAGTGTTAGTGGCCTTTTGCAAATTGTAATTTTGATATACTGGCCTTGTGTACAAAAAAATGGAGGTAGTAACTATATTTGACTTCCTTCCCCATTGCGGTGACGTCGATGATATCTTTTTTTTGTGGTTTGGCGAAGTGCGTTCGACGGAGAACACCATTGAGGGAGACCACGATAAGTCATTCGCAAGTGCCGCCTGCAAGCCAAGACAACCGCCTTATTTGCATCCAGGAAGTCCGTTGAACCAAAGGACTAGTACTACTAGGAGTACACAATAGTGTCATCCGTCTAGCTTAGTGCAGTGAGATGGTTTCTCGAAGAAGACGATGGAGAAGCGGAGTCAGCGAAGAGTGAAATGATGGTTGCTTCGTTCGTGCTTTTGTGATTTGACGCCTCACTGCTTTGTGATTTGTGATAGAAGGGACAGGGGAGTAGACTCTGTGCTCTATACTGTACTACATGTGTCCAAGCATGGGAGAAAGAGGAGAGACGTTGCATTTTTCTATTCCTTCAATCAATCAATCAGGGAGCTTCGGTTCCATCTTTTTGGCTTTGGCAACACCATCCACAATGGTTCCCACGATGCCAAAAGCTATTTTCACATTTGGCTACACATTGTGGATGCCCTTAACCATACCACTTGGTTTTGCTCCTGTGTGCTATCTATACGAATCTCAATTATATTGATCTAAAAAATTATAGAATCAAGATTACTAAAAAGGAGGTGATTTTGCCACACGGATGGCGGGGGAGGTTTCTTATTTTTAGAGGACATTGTCCTGGCGGTTTGCTAACATGCGGTCCCACGTGTCAGTGCTTTACCAAGCCGATCCGCGTCCCACATGAGGCAGAACAACGGTAGAAGCAACACGTGGTTAAGTTGAAGAAGATGAGGGAGAAGCGGATTCAGCAACGAGTGAAATGATGGTTGCTTCGTCCCTCCAACTTCTTTTTTTAGCATTATTACTTCGTCCCTCCAACTTAACTGGAGGAAAGGTGCAACTTTGTGATTTGACGCCTCATTACTCATTACTACGCCGGAGCCATGACTGGGGTGCTTCACCCCGGCTGCTCTGCACTGTATTCCGGTATGGCACATGGACCCGGTAGCTTGATGTCCCACATGTCGGCGAAAGGGACTAGAAGATTTATGAAAGCGAGCGCTCCACTCTTACGACGGAGGAGTACACGACATGATGGCCCAGTGAACTGTCACTTGTACTATATAGTACTATAGTTTTGCTGTTTCACACAACCCATCGATACAAACCTGATTAAACAGGAAAGGGCGGGATTTTTCCCGCGCGGTAGATGATACTGGCCATACATTTCAAAGGCAATTTTAATGTATGCAAACTGAATAATTAAGGCCTTTCCCAGTGCTCCATGGTGTATAGGTGCTAAGGATGCCACATAGGCAGAAAATGATGTGGCAAAGCAATTAAAGAGGAGAGAGAGGATTATGGTGACCCCAACAAGAACCAATGCTAAGCATGTGAACCGAGACAAAAAGACTACCAACCAATACATGAAGGAGTTTTATTACTAAAAAATTAAATAGGGAAGGCTTAGCTACAAAACCTAAGCTCCGATGCATTGGGGACATTAGTTGCTAAGCATTTTAATGCACTTAGCACCCCCACTTTAGCACCAATGCATTGGGAGAGGTCTAAGTAACAATATGATATCTAGTAAAACTAAAAACACATATGATTTATTGTGTTAGAGTGTAGTACTAGTGCTGTATTGCATAGTTGTTAGATGTAACATGCGAGAACGTGCAGAGATGTAGTTTTGGAGGGCCTACAGAGAGCAAAGCGTAATACAGTCACCGAACTTCAGAATAAGATAATTATGGTCACTATATACGTTTTGCGGTGATTATACGGTCACTTGCTCATGGTTCAGCATCGAATTGCACTCTGTTGACCGGCCAAATAGTCTGCATGGCGCCATGTTGACTAGTCAAATTGACCATGTTCCTTGTGGGTCCCACCTGTCAGTTCGCATAGGGAAAAGGTCATATGAACACAAATTTACGCAGGCACGACAAGACTCCAACCCGTGCGCGGGAATCACCTGGTTGTGTTTGTGTCTGTCAGGGCCTGATGTGTGCGCATGCACGTGTAGGTTGAGCACTTAAGCGTGAGAATGTGTGTTGGTCGTGTAGTGTACTGGTGTGTGCATGCATGCGTGCGGTGTGCGTGTGAGTGTTGCGGGCTTGCGTGGCTGCATGTGTACGTGTGAGTGTTGCGTGTGTGCGTGGGTGCATGTGTTTGTGTGAGTGTTGCGTGCATGCAGTTTGTGTGCATGCGTGCGTGTGTGTATAATTGATGACCCGCAAGTATAGGGGATCTATCGTAGTCCTTTCGATAAGTAAGAGTGTCAAACCCAACGAGGAGCAGAAGGAAATGATAAGCGGTTTTCAGCAAGGTATTCTCTGCAAGTACTGAAATAAGTGGTAACAGATAGGTTTATGATAAGATAAATGGTAACGAGCAACAAGTAATAAAAGTAAATAAGGTGCAGCAAGGTGGCCCAATCCTTTTTGTAGCAAAGGACAAGCCTGGACAAACTCTTATGATAGGAAAAGCGCTCCCGAGGACACATGGGAATATCGTCAAGCTAGTTTTCATCACGCTCAAATGATTCGCGTTCGGTACTTTGATAATTTGAAATGTGGGTGGACCGGTGCTTGGGTACTTCCCTTACTTGGACAAGCATCCCACATATGATTAACCTCTATTGCAAGCATCCGCAACTACAACAAAAGTATTAAGGTAAACCTAACCATAGCATGAAACATGTGGATCCAAATCAGCCCCTTACGAAGCAACGCATAAACTAGGGTTTAAGCTTCTATCACTCTAGCAACCCATCATCTACTTATTACTTCCCAATGACTTCCTCTAGGCCCAAATAATGGTGAAGTGTTATGTAGTCGAGGTTCACATAACACCACTAGAGGTTAGACAACATTCATCTCATCAAAATATCGAACGAATACCAAATTCACATGACTACTAATAGCAAGACTTCTCCCTTGTCCTCAGGAACAAACATAATTACTCACAAAACATATTCATGTTCATAATCAGAGGGGTAATAATATGCATAAAGTATGTGAACATATGTCTTCCACCAAACAAACCAACTAGCATCAACTACAAAGAGTAATCAACACTACTAGCAACCTACTAGCACCAATCCCGGACTTGGAGACAAGAATTGGATACAAGAGATGAACTAGGGTTTGGAGATGAGATGGTGCTGGTGAAGATGTTGATGGAGATTACCCTCTTCCGATGAGAGGAGCGTTGGTGATGACGATGGTGATGATTTCCCCCTCCCGGAGGGAAGTGTCCCCGGCAGAAAAGCTCTGCTAGAGCCCTAGATTGGTTCCGCCAAGGTTCCGCCTCGTGGCGGCGGAGTCTCGTCCCGAAAGGTTCTCTCTGATTTTTTTCTCATCAAAAGACTTCATATAGGAGAAGATGGGCGTCGAAGAGCCACTAGGGGGCCCACGAGGTAGGGGGGCGCGCCCAGGGGGGGGACCACCCTTGTGAGCAGGGTGTGGGCCCCCTGGCCTTCATCTTTGGCGACGATTTTTCTTTATTTATTTCAAGGTATTCTGTGGAGTTTCATGACTTTTGGAGTTGCGTATAATAGGCCTCCAATATTTGCTCCTCTTCCAGCCCAGAATTCCAGCTGCCGGCATTCTCCCTCTTCATGTAAACCTTGTAAAATAAGAGAGAATAGCCATAAGTATCGTGACATAACGTGAAATAACATCCCATAATGCAATAGATATTATCATGAAAGCATGATGCAAAATGGACGTATCAACTCCCCCAAGCTTGGACCTCGCTTGTCCTGAAGCGAAAAGTCGATAACAATAAATATGTCCTCATGTTTAGAGGTAGAGGCGTCGATAAAAATAAAATACGTACATGAAGGCATCATGATTATTTCATAATAGCAACATAAATAGATTTTGTCATATGATTACTCATGTTCAAGTAATGACCTATTCACAAAGCCAAATCATGAATCAGAAACATTATTGGGCACTAACAATTATAATCTCAGTCATTGAAGCAATTGCAATTTATCATAACGTTGGAAAGAGTTTATGTCAGAGCTTAAAAGCAAGTCCACATACTCAACTATCATTTAGTCCTTCATAATTTCTAGCACTCACGCGATACTTGTGGTTACGGAGTTTTAATTGGACACAGAGAAAGATAGGGGCTTATAGTTTTGCCCCACAACCTTTTACTTCAAGGGTAATGTCAACAATAATAATTCGTGCTCCCCCACATCCAATTAGATATGTATATCATACTCTTTCCAACATGCTGAGCTTGCCAAAGGATAAAATGAAAAAGGAATGGTGAGGATCACCGTGACTCTTGTAAGGTAGAGGATAATAATAAAAGATAGGCCCTTCGCAGAGGGAAGCAGAGGTAATCATGCGCGTTTAGGGTTGATGCACAAAATCTTAATGCAAAAGAACGTCACTTTATATTGCCCCTTGCATGTGAACCTTTATTATGCAGTCCGTCGCTTTTATTGCGTCCACAACAAGTTCGTACAAAGCTTATTTCTCTACATTAATAAGTCATGCATATTTAGAGAGCAATTTTTATTGCTTGCACCGATGACAACTTACTTGAAGGATCTTACTCAATCCATAGGTAGATATGGTGGACTCTCATGGAAAAACTGGTTTAAGGGTGTTTGGAAGCACAAGTAGTATTTCTACTTGGTGCTAAGAATTTGGCTAGCATGAGGGGGAAAGGCAAGCTCAACACGGTAGAGTATCCATGACAACATACTTTATCTAGAATGTAAGAAAACATAACTCATTATGTTGTCTTCCTTGTCTAACCTCAACTCTTTAGCATGTCATATTTTAATGAGTGCTCCCAATCATAAAAGATGTCAATGATAATATATCTATATGTGAAACCTCTCTTTCCTTATTACTTCCTATTAATTGCAACTATGACCAAAGCTATATTTGACAACTCCCAACAACTTTTAATCACCATACTCTTTCTATGTGAAGTCATTACTTTCACTAAGATCAATATGAGCTCCTTGATTCTTTTTATTCTTTTCTTCTACTTACCCAAGATCATGGCAAAACAATCAAGCCCTTGACTCAACACTAATCTTTATTATAAAGCTCGCAGACTCGATTACAAGGAAAGATCATAAAGCAAAACTCAAAACTAGATCATGCCACGACTTTATTCTACTAAATCAAGATACTACTAATAGGATCAAACTAAGAAAAACTATAAAGATAGGAGTTGTGATGGTGATACGATACCAGGGCACCTCCCCCAAGCTTGGCAGTTGCCAAAGGGAGTGCCCATACCCATGTGGTTATTTCTCCTTCTTGGTTGTAGGTGGAGGTATTGTCGATGATGCGGGCTTGTCGTCCAACTTCCATGGCATAGGCTCTCCATCATAGAAGGATGATCGAGTCTCCGGAATCCTCAAATCTGCAGCCAAACTCATCCTTTTGAATCTATATTAATACTCACAATTTTGATTTTGCAGATCATAAATTTGGGCTTGGAGGTGCTCGATCTTCTCTTGTAGCTTAAAGATAGCCTCCTCGGTGCTCTTGGCATCCGGCTCGTAGTTGTTGGTGAACTCTGTGAGCATCTTGTGGCTAGCGTTGATTCCACGCTCCACCATCCCCTGACACTTGAAAACTTGTTGCTCCATTGCCTCGAGCCTCGACTCCACACTTCCGGTTCCCTTTGGTCCCTCAACATCGCGGATGTGCAGCAACCCATCACGCATCTCAATGGTTTGAGGGTGCCGCAGCACCTCCGCGAGGTAAGGGTTAATCACCTTCTCGAAGAACTTGTCCTTGGAAGCACTTGGGGTCGTCATGATGATCTAGACTTGTCAGAGAAACAGCTCGAAACAAGAACAGAGAATATTTGCATGATACGGTGGTCAAAACCTTCGGGAGTATATATAATGAATTTTTACCGACCAAAATACGTGTCGTGCAAGGAAACGGAGTCCGGAGGGCACACGAGGTACTCATGAGGTAGGGGGGCACGCCCAGGGGGGTAGGGCGCGCCCTGCACCCTCATGGAGGCCTCGTGTCCTCCCCGGACTGCTACTTATTTTTCTATTTTTCTAAATATTCCAAAATGGAAAAATATTGCCTTAAAAATTGTTTTGGAGTCGGTTTACTTACCGTACCACATACCTATTCCTTTTCGGAGTCTGGAATGTTCTGGAAGGTGTCCTTTATGTACTCCTCCGGGGTCACGGTTTCAATAATATTAGTTTCAACATTTATAGGATTACCTGAGATATAGTGTTTGATCCTTTGACTGTTTACCACCTTAGGATTTGTGCCTGCGAAGTTGTTGATTTTTATGGCACCGGAACGGTAGACCTCCTCGATAACGTAGGGACCTTCCCATTTAGAGATAAGTTTTCCTGCAAAAAATCTTAAACGAGAGTTGTATAGCAATACATAATCACCTACATTAAACTCACGCTTTTGTATCCTTTTGTCATGCCATCTTTTAACTTTTTCTTTAAACAACTTGGCATTTTCATATGCTTGGGCTCTCCATTCATCAAGTGAGCTAATATCAAATAACCTCTTCTCACCGGCAAGTTTGAAATCATAGTTGAGCTCTTTAATAGCCCAATATGCCTTATGTTCTAGTTCGAGAGGTAAGTGACAAGCTTTTCCATAGACCATTTTGTACGGAGACATACCTATAGGATTTTTATATGCAGTTCTATAGACCCATAATGCATCATCAAGTTTCTTGGACCAATTCTTTCTAGACCTATTAACAGTCTTTTGCAAAATTAATTTGAGCTCCCTATTGCTCAATTCTACTTGACCACTAGACTGAGGATGATAAGGAGATGCAATCCTATGATTAACGTCATATTTAGCAAGCATCTTACGGAAAGCACCATGAATGAAGTGTGAACCACCATCAGTCATTAAATATCTAGGGACTCCAAACCTCGGAAAAATAACTTCCGTAAGCTTTAATAGATGTGTTATGATCAACACTACTAGTTGGAATAGCTTCCACCCACTTAGTAACGTAATCAATAGCAACTAAAATATGTGTGTATCCATTAGAGGCAGGAAAAGGTCCCATATAATGAAAGCCCCAAACATCAGATGGTTCAATAACAAGTGAATAATTCATAGGCATTTCTTGACGTCTACTGATATTACCAATTCTTTGGCATTCATCGCAAGACAAAACAAACTTACGGGCATCTTTGAAGAGAGTAGGCCAATAAAAACCGGATTGCAATACCTTATGTGCAGTTCTATCTCCAGCATGGTGTCCTCCATAAGCTTCGGAGTGTCACTTGCGTAGGATCTATTCCTGTTCATGCTCAGGTACACAACGTCTAATGACACCATCTACTCCTTCTTTATAAAGATGTGGATCATCCCAAAAGTAATGTCGCAATTCATAGAAAAACTTTTTCTTTTGCTGGTATGTGAAGCTAGGTGGTATAAATTTAGCAACAATATAATGAGCATAATCAGCATACCAAGGAGTGCTACGAGAAGTGCTTATGACATTTAATTGTTCATCAGGAAAGCTATCATCAATAGGTAGTGGGTCATCAAGAACATTCTCTAACCTAGACAAGTTGTCTGCAACAGGGTTCTCAGCTCCCTTTCTATCGACAATATGCAAATCAAATTCTTGAAGCAGGAGAACCCATCTAATAAGTCTAGGTTTTGCATCCTTCTTTTCCATAAGATATTTAATAGTAGCATGATCAGTGTGAATAGTAACTTTGGAATCAACAATATAAGGTCTAAACTTATCATAAGCAAACACCACTGCTAAAAATTCCTTTTCGGTAGTAGCATAATTTCTTTGGGCACTATCTAGAGTCTTACTAGCATAATGGATAACATTTAATTTCTTATCAACTCTCTGCCCTAGAACATCACCTACAGCATAATCACTAGCATCACACATAATTTCAAAGGGTAAATTCCAATCAGGTGGCTGAACAACAGGTGCAGAGACTAGTGCTTTCTTAAGTATTTCAAATGCTTCTACACAATCATCATCAAAGACAAACAGTACATCTTTTTGTAATAAATTAGTCAGAGGCCGAGAGATTTTTGAGAAGTCCTTAATGAACCTCCTATAAAATCCGGCGTGACCAAGGAAACTTCTTATACCTTTGATGTCCTTTGGACATGGCATCTTTTCAATAGCATCAACCTTGGCTTTATCAACTTCAATACCTCTTTCAGAAACTTTGTGCCCCAACACAATACCTTCATTAACCATAAAGTGGCACTTTTCCCAATTCAAGACAAGATTAGTTTCTTCACATCTCTGCAAAACTCAATCAAGATTGCTTAAGCAATCATCAAAAGAGGAACCATAGACGGAAAAGTCATCCATGAAAACCTCACAAATCTTTTCGCAAAAGTCAGAGAATATAGCCATCATGCATCTTTGAAAGGTAGCAGGTGCATTACATAAACCAAAAGGCATACGTCTATAAGCAAAAGTACCAAAAGGGCATGTAAAAATAGTCTTTGATTGATCTTTAGCTGACACAGGTATTTGAGAGAAACCAGAATAACCATCTAGAAAGCAATAATGTGTATGTTTGCATAGCCTATCTAGCATTTGATCAATAAAAGGTAAGGGGTAATGATCTTTCTTAGTAGCTTTATTTAATTGACGGAAATCAATTACCATCCTATAACCTGTGATAATTCTTTGAGGGATCAATTCATCTTTATCATTAGGGACAACTGTAATACCTCCCTTCTTAGGGACACAATGAAAAGGACTTACCCACTGACCATCAGCAACGGGATAAATTATACCTGCCTTCAGAAGCTTGAGTATTTCTTTTCTTACCACTTCTTTCATTTTAGGATTCAAACGTCGTTGAGGATCACAAACTGGTTTGGCATCAGCTTCCAAATTTATTTTATGTTGACATAGAGTGGGACTAATGCCCTTAAGATCATCTAGAGTATATCCAATAGTAGCACGGTGCTTCTTCAAAGTTTTCAATAATATTTCCTCTTCATGCTCTGAAAGGTTAGCGCTAATAATGACAGGATATATTTTCTTTTCATCAAGATAAGCATATTTAAGATTATCAGGCAACGGTTTAAGCTCAAAAATAGGGTCACCCTTGGGTGGAGGAGGATCCCCTAGGATTTCAACAAGCAAATTGTGTTACAGAATAGGTTCTTGTTTAAAGAACACTTCATCTATTTCCCTTCTTTCATTCATAAACATATCATTTTCATGATCTAGCAAATACTGTTCTAAAGGATCACTAGGAGGTACAGCAATAGAGGCAAGACCAATAATTTCATCCTTACTAGGCGATTCTTCCTCATGATGTTGTTTACTAAATTTAGAGAAATTAAACTCATGAACCATATCATCCAAACCAATAGTAACAACATTCTTTTTGCAATCTATCTTAGCGTTAACAGTATTCAAAAAGGGTCTACCAAATATAATGGGACAAAATCTATCTTGTGGGGAACCAAGAACAAGAAAATCAGCAGGATATTTGGTTTTCCCACACAAGACTTCAACATCTCTAACAATTCCCACTGGAGAAATAGTGTCTCTATTGGCAAGTTTAATTGTAACATCAATACCTTCTAACTCAGCAGGTGCAATATCATGCATAATTTCCTTGTATAAGTCAATGGGTATAGCACTAGCACTAGCACCCATATCACACAAGCCATGATAACAATGATCTCCTATTTTAACAGAAATAACAGGCACGCCTACCACAGGTCTATGTTTATCTTTATCACAGGTTTAGCAATTCTGGCAGTTTCACCACAAATTGAATAACATGCCCATCAATATTGTCAGACAAGAGATCTTTAACAATAGAAATATTGGGTTCTACTTTGACTTGCTCAAGAGGTGTATAAGTCCTAATATTGCTTTTACGAACAACATTTGAAGCTTTAGCATGATCCTTCATTCTAACAGGGAAGGGGGTTTCTCAACATAAGAAGTAGGAACAATAGGATCATTGTAAGTGACAATATTTTCTTCAACTTTAATAGGTGCAGCTACTTTTACTTCTATGGGAGGATGATATTTAAACCACTTCTCCTTGGGGAGATCAACATAAGTAGCAAAAGATTCACAGAAAGAAGCTACTATCTCAGAGTCAAGTCCATATTTAGTGCTAAACTTACGGAAAATATCGGTATCCATAAAAGATTTAACACAATCAAACTTAGGTGTCATACCTGACTCCTTACCTTCGTCGAGGTCCCAATCTTCAGAGTTGCGTTTAATTCTATCCAATAGATTCCATCCAAATTCAATAGGCTTCATCATAAAAGAGCCAGCACAAGAAGTATCGAGCATGGTGCGATTGTTATCAGAAAGCCGAGCATAAAAATTCTGGAGAATTGTCAATTTTGAGAGCTCATGATTGGGGCATGAATATAACATTGATTTAAGCCTCCCCCAAGCTTGAGCGATGCTTTCTCCTTCGCGAGGCCAAAAATTATATATATAATTGCGATCACGATGAACAAGATGCATAGGGTAATACTTCTGATGAAATTCCAATTTCACTCTTTTATAGTTCCATGATCTCGTATCATCACATAGCCTATACGATGTCAATGCGTCTCCCTCCAAAGATAAAGGGAAAGCCTTCTTCTTAACAACATCATCGGGTATACCTGCAAGCTTAAATAGTCCACAAATATCATCCACAAAGCGTAGATGTTCGTCAGGATGCTTTGTTCCATCTCCTGCGAAAGTGTTAGCTAGCAGTTTTTCCATCATACCCGAAGGAATTTCAAAAGGAGTTTCATTTTCAATAGATTCAGTAGGTTCAGTGGGTTGAGGAGCAACTCTTGGCTCAACCGGACGGGGTGAAGATACCCCGAACAAGCCCCTCAAACAATTACTTTCCATAGTAACAAGTGACAAAAAATTTCAGCACACTAAATAAATTTTTCCTTACCAAATTCCACCTACCAAAGGCGCTTCACTCCCCGGCAACGGCGCCAGAAAAGAGTCTTGATGACCCACAAGTATAGGGGATCTATCGTAGTCCTTTCGATAAGTAAGAGTGTCGAACCCAACGAGGAGCAGAAGGAAATGATAAGCGGTTTTCAGCAAGGTATTCTCTGCAAGTACTGAAATAAGTGGTAACAGATAGTTTTATGATAAGATAAATGGTAACGAGCAACAAGTAATAAAAGTAAATAAGGTGCAGCAAGGTGGCCCAATCCTTTTTGTAGCAAAGGACAAGCCTGGACAAACTCTTATGATAGGAAAAGCGCTCCCGAGGACACATGGGAATATCGTCAAGCTAGTTTTCATCACGCTCAAATGATTCGCGTTCGGTACTTTGATAATTTGATATGTGGGTGGACCGGTGCTTGGGTACTGCCCTTACTTGGACAAGCATCCCACTTATGATTAACCTCTATTGCAAGCATCCGCAACTACAACAAAAGTATTAAGGTAAACCTAACCATAGCATGAAACATGTGGATCCAAATCAGCCCCTTACGAAGCAACGCATAAACTAGGGTTTAAGCTTCTGTCACTCTAGCAACCCATCATCTACTTATTACTTCCCAATGCCTTCCTCTAGGCCCAAATAATGGTGAAGTGTTATGTAGTCGACGTTCACATAACACCACTAGAGGTTAGACAACATACATCTCATCAAAATATCGAACGAATACCAAATTCACATGACTACTAATAGCAAGACTTCTCCCTTGTCCTCAGGAACAAACGTAATTACTCACAAAGCATATTCATGTTCATAATCAGAGGGGTAATAATATGCATAAATGATCTGAACATATGGTCTTCCACCAAATAAACCAACTAGCATCAACTACAAAGAGTAATCAACACTACTAACAACCTACTAGCACCAATCCCGGACTTGGAGACAAGAATTGGATACAAGAGATGAACTAGGGTTTGGAGATGAGATGGTGCTGGTGAAGATGTTGATGGAGATTACCCTCTTCCGATGAGAGGAGCGTTGGTGATGACGATGGTGATGATTTCCCCCTCCCGGAGGGAAGTGTCCCCGGCAGAAAAGCTCTGCCAGAGCCCTAGATTGGTTCCGCCAAGGTTCCGCCTCGTGGCGGCGGACTCTCGTCCTGAAAGGTTCTCTCTGATATTTTTCTCATCGAAAGACTTCATATAGGAGGATGGGCGTCGGAGAGCCACCAGGGGGCCCACGAGGTAGGGAAGCACGCCCAGGGGGGCCCCCACCCTCGTGAGCAGGGTGTGGGCCCCCTGGCCTTCATCTTTGGCGACGATTTTTCTTTATTTATTTCAAGGTATTCCGTGGAGTTTCAGGACTTTTGGAGTTGCGTAGAATAGGCCTCTAATATTTGCTCCTCTTCCAGCCCAGAATTCCAGCTGCCGGCATTCTCCCTCTTCATGTAAACCTTGTAAAATAAGAGAGAATAGCCATAAGTATCGTGACATAACGTGAAATAACAGCCCATAATGCAATATATATTATCATGAAAGCAGGATGCAAAATGGACGTATCAATAATCACCACACCAGCTCTTGTGTGTTAAAATAGACGGCTCATCATACCAATACAAGGCCACCTTGTCCGTTGTGCCCGCGGTCATGACTTCAAACCACCATCCAAATATTTTTTTGTCGTTTGTTTTCATTCTTACTAGCAAGATGCCCGTGCGTTGCACGTAACATCAAGATGCATTTGTATGACTAGTTTATCTTGTGAGAGAAAAGGATGAACGAGGGAAGGCCTTATTTGCAAATGTGGAGAGGTGTGTGGTTACCTTTTTGCAAAAGTGCCATAGTTTCTTTCCTATCCATCAGATATAAATCGGACGGCCTATATTGCAGGATGGCAGGCACACCATCATCACCAACTCTATTTTTATAAGAGTGTATTTGATTTATGTATTTTATAAGAGTGTAGATGTAGAGTAGATACAAGCCAACAGGTGGGCATGATGGCAGTGAGATAATGTGATGCAACACTAGAGGTGCCACATGGAGCGTTTAACTGGTCAACTAGTCATGTTTTGAGCAAATACAGAGTTGTACGGTGAGCCCATGACTGTATAATAACCACTAAACGTAAATGGTGACCGTAATGAGTGGATTCTGAAGTCCAATGTACGTATCGTGCTTTCGCTTCAAATACAATGATCGTCATTGCATATATCACGAGAGAAAGATGAAACATGCCTCGAATTTCTGGGGGCTTACTTTTAGAGGACCTGGAGATAGTTTTGTGTGTATACATGAAAGGGGCGTACAGGGGGGGTATGCGATGGAGAGAGAGATGCTCTTCGTTTCTCTTTATTATGACTAACTTTGTATATAGTATAAAAATATACAAATTGACAGTGCGGAATAAATATCATTGTGGGCACTATGCAATGCAAATTAGCGTTCGTACTCCTCCATATAACTTTGTAATGTTGTATATATGTAGAAACTCTAAAATAATTTTTTGGCCACACTTTATTCAAAAGGAATGTTGTATGCGAAATAAACATGAAGAGAGGGCTTTTTATATCAATGGGGTACGCGATGTAACATGTGTGAATGTGTAGTTGATGCATTTGGCGGGGCCTAGAGAGGTATGTGTGTGTATTACATATTCGAGAGAGGCATGGATAGAGGGGCTGGCGAGGAGGGGGGGCGTGGGAGAGATAGCACGAGAAATGAGAGTGGTCTAGAGAGAGAGAGACGAATATGACATCACGACGAGAGATTCCCTTCCCTTGAGTGTGTATATGCAAGGGGGGAGGGAATAGAGGCACCAGGAGAAATTTGTGTGTGTGGTGTTTGTGTTGGTATGTGTGGGTGTGAGAAGATAATGAGACGTGGGGGCAGAGGGTGTGTCACCGGTGAGGTCCGGTGGGTCGAGGTGAGGCCCTTCGTTCGGTTCCGTCCTGCGCCACGTTGGTCGGCCCGTGACGCATTTAGGAAGACCCATGGATGACTAGTCGTACAAGACAAAGATAGAAGAATTGTGAAGGACTCTGTGTCCACTAACAAAGCCGACTAGGATTTGTAACCCTAGGTTCTCAGACTAAGGTAACCCCTTTATCTCTGATATTACTATTCATCCAACCTAACTTTAAGGGGCATCCTACAGAATGCTCTGCTAGAATCATACTCGTCGATTAGGAAGAGAGGTGTGAGACAATGCGTGAGAGACAGGCCTAAAGATAATGTGCGTACATGAGACACGTAGGCAGGTCCATGTATATAGAAAGGGTCGATGGGTATTGTGCATGTGTATGCTTGCGAGAGGAAGAGTGCTTGTGATAAAGGTTAGTGAAAACAGTTGTAAATGGTTACGAGAGGGAGGGAGGGTTATATCTAGAGCATGTGTGCGAGAAAGACACCTCGGGAGAGAGTGTGTGAGCATGTGTGAGAGACCACCGATGGAGAGTGAAACTACACATAAAAGACTGCTATACACATTGATTAAAGATATAAATTGTATCCAAATATTAGGATGGGATCATGATATTTGCAATTCGCGTAAGGAGCGGTCATTGATCCATCAGACATCTAGATTCTATCGAATTTGAGCATGTCTATGTTATTATTTGACAAAATTGATCCACATAGTTAGCATTTTGAACTCCAGACAATGCATCGCTTTAGCAATCGAATATAAATGTGAGTATAGTTCATGTTGTGTGTGTAAAGCACATTATACATACGAAAGTTACACAATGAACATTATAAATAGCTACCTATGAAGTAGCATACATTTGAATTCACTTAAGGTGGTTTAAAAAAATCGAATTCAACATGAAGTCCATTCAATTATTTGAATTTGATATCATGGCATTTGTAAATCATACCTAAATTATGGGGGCACCAATCTTTGCTCTGATTTTGTACATAATAGCATATGTAGTCATGTACAAAATAGATTCAAATTTAGTTCCTCCATTCCAAAATAATCGTAGTTATAGGATTTTCAAGTGTCAAAATTTCAAAAAGAAGCGGATAATTTAATGATGTTTTCAAACATACAAACTTTAAATATAACGTTGTCTATTTAGGTCAATCCTCATAGTTCAAGAGTACTCTAAACATGAATGCTTATGTTTCAAAATTTCGAATGAAGCGCCAAAAGATCCTCTACTCGCTCGAAACCGCGTGAGACCAATGTTTGGTAGTACAAGGAAATTACTTTTCTAATAACTCCGACCCGTGAAACCTATCGGCCCGACGTCCAAAGGTCTAAACCGGGGTAGGTTTGTAGCTTCATCTAGACACCATGCAACCGCCTCCGAAAAACATTCATACACAATGGCCGCCTAAGCACACATGCGCGCAGTCGAAATCACTCCCGCCCACTATTTGGGACACCTGGGATTACCATCCTACCCCTGACCTGCAGTAGGTCCGAAATTTAAGAGGGGGGCAAAGTTTGTACTTTCCCCAATATTGAAACAAGCGCGTCCCATCTCATGTTCAAAAAAGCCAAAAACAAGCGCGTCCTAGACCGAAACATGGTTCTCTCCCCCCCCCGCCCCCCGCCCACCCATCTGATTCCCCATTCGTACTCCGTGGGCACCAAAAACTACCTCTCCACCAGCCGTGAAACCCCGGCATCCTCCGTCCACCACCCCACCCACCCATCAACCGCCGCCCTCCTCCATCATGCCAGAGCCGATACCCCAACATCGTCGTCCACCGCAACCTCAATCGGAACGCCCTACACGGCTAGTAGTTGAAGCCGAGGCCGAGCCGTCCGTACCCGAGCCAGTTCAACCACGCCGTCCTGCGCCTCACTGCTGCCGCTCCAACTTTGCCACCATCCACGGCACCGGAGCTATTCCTCCTATGCCATCCTTCGCTGCCTCGGATCTACTTCCCCTCCGCCGATATACGGCCATGGCAACACAATCAAAAATTTGGCCATGGGTTTGTCCAAGGATCCACGACTCTCCAAAACACCGGTTCCCCCGGGAAAAACAAGAAGATCGCCGCGACATACCGATACCACACTGGCAACCGATAACTGTACTCCTCTTCCCTTATTCGTGCACATCTTACGTGTTTGCTTGCACGGTATTCATCCCACAGAAGACACTAGTTGACCGCTTCTTCTTCATACTAGATGTTCCTAGTAACTCGCGATGCACAAGGTTTCTCCTCATATACTATTTCACCTTAGCTAGAGGTCCGTCGCCCCCCTGAATTTCAATTTCTGGCCAGTTTATTCCCAATTAACGGAAGCATTCCCCGGCGTAACAGGTGTTAGTACGCCTATTACGCCAGGGAAGCAGCACCTTGGTGTTTATCTTAGGGGTGTGTGCGGCCTAGAGCTACTGGCGCTCGATCTAGAGGTTGGCCGGGATTAAAGGGATGGCCTGGGGGCACTGCCAAGCACGGCGGTGGTGTGAGGTCGAGGGGAGGGCGGGGTGGCGGAGGCAGGGGTCTGGGCCGGTGCTCGCTGGTGGTTCAAGAAAGATCGTCAACCGTGACTGGTGGGAGGTTGTCACATCCCTAGTTCTGGCCTGAACTATGCTAGCTTCATGTGTGCATCATGTCTATATTTTTGAAACTTGAATTGAGGAATTTTGAAAGCCTCAAAAACTTAATTAAAAGCAGGGCAAAGATCCCTAGAAATCTCATTCTATGTTCCAAGATGTCCTTTTGCAATGTTTGAGAATTTTGGCAAGAGCTATATATCAAACCAAAATTTAGGAACATTTTTAAGGAATTATTTGGGACTTTGAATTTAAATCAATACTATTTTGAATTTGAACTTATATCCAAATATTACTGAATATATGTTCAAATAACTGAAACATTTTTATGTGCTTTGGTATAAATCCATTGTGCTAGATAAAATGTTCAGGGGAATTTTGTCACTGTCTTTGAATTTGTTTTATTTAGAAACAGTGGCAAAAGGAAGTAAATTAAACAAAACAGAAGAAAAGTTAAAAAAGAGCAGAAGACCTACCTGTTGCTCACCTGGCAGCCCAGCCGGCCCAGCTCCTCCAGCGGCCCAGCCCACCGCCGTTTTTCCCCCCTGTCGTCTTCCTCCCCTCGCACTGAAGCAGCTCGGTGGCGAGCGCCGACGCCGCCCCGGCCACCTCCTGCTTCCCCCGGCCCTCCTAGCAACGCCACGAAGACGCCCCGTGTCCCCTCGCTCTTTTCCCTCACCCGCTGCATCCCCTCTCCCTCCTCTGTCTCTCTCCCTCGCTCATCCCCGGACGGACCCGAGACCGCCGACGAGCACCACCGGAGCCACCAGCATCCCCACGCCCAGCCAGTTAGGCCACGAGCTCCGCCTTGGATCCGGGAAGCTCTACCACGACGCACGCGACGCCGGGTGCCCTGAAGCCACGCCATCACCACCATCTTCATTGCCACGGCCGGCGATCGCCGCCGTTCGATTTGCAGCACCGAAGACGCCCCCGAGCTCGCTGACCACCTCATCGTTCTCCCTGTGAGCTCCTGCTGCCTCCTCTTTGCTCGCTCCCTCTGTTCCCGTCCCCTAGCTCCATCTTCCACCACGGCTGAAGCTCACCGCCGCCGTGCCTCGTCGCCGTCGTGGCCAGAGCCACTGTGGCTCGAAGCCGGGCACACCATCGTGCTCCACACCTCACCAGGAGCACGTAGCACGCACCAACGCCTCCCCTAGCGCCCTGCATCGCCTAACCCGCCGTTGGCCGAACTCCGTCCGCCGCCTCCCTCGCCGCTGCCGACGCCACAGCTAACCCCAGCTCATCTGGCTTGCTCCATTGGATGCGCACGAGCTCGAGCTCCCTGTAGAACCCCTCCGCGCGTCGTCGGTTTTGGTCGTCGCCGGCCGAACTCCGGCGATGTCGACGTGGCCCATCATTAGCCACTAACAATCCCACTAATTAAGCTTAGTTACACTGACAACTGGGCCCCGCCGTCTAATTAATAGTAGATTAGTTTTTGTTTAGTTTTAACTAATATCAGTGGGCCCACGCGTCAGCTTTGACCAAGCTGACGTGGCCGTTGACTGGGCCCACATGTCAGCGACACTAATCAGCCCCAGTCACTGACCAGTGGACCCCACTGGTCAGGTTTGACCTGAACCTACCCTGTTGACCTGATGACGTCAAGGTGATGTCATGCTGACGCATTAAATGATTTTCTGGATTTAAAATAAATCAGAAAATCCAGAAAATATCCCAAACTTTAAAAATTCATTGAAATTCAACCGTAACTCCAAATTAAATAATCTATATATGAAAAAAAATATCAGAAAAATCCAATCTATCCATCTGTACCATTTTCATGCATGTTAGAACAACTTATAGCTGCCGTTTAGCACAAATCAATTAAATGACATTTGAATTTCACATATGGAGTTTGGTTTTGAACTTAGGGTTCAAACCAACTTCATTTAACTTTGTTGCTAGCTGCATTAGCTCAAACCACAACATATTGCCATGTCACACTCATGCATCATATTGTTGCATTGCATTGATTGTGTTCTTTCTCTGTTGCCGGTGTTTGTCCCCTCTCGATAGACGTGGTTCGACGATGTGATCGATGACACCGATGAAGAGCTATATTATCTTCAGAAGTGCCAGGCAAGCAAAACCCCCTTGTTCATTCCGATATAATCCCACTCTCTCGCTCCTGCTCTCTTTTACTGCATTAGGACAACAACGACATATTTGTTACTTGTTGTGGTAGTTGAACCCCTTTATCCTCTGCATGACCTGTCATTGCCACAGTAAATAGATGAAACCCACTAGCATGAGTAGGAGTTGTTTGAGCCCTGTTGTGCCTACTCATTCATGCTTGTTTGTCATGCCTGCTACTGCTTAGAGTTGAGTCAGGTCTGATTCATCGGGGATGAATCAGAGGTGTGTGAACATGTCCTACCATTGAGAGCTAAGTGTGTGAACACGATTTGGTAAAGGTAGCGGTGAGAGGCCACGTAGGAGTACATGGTGGGTTGTCTCATTGCAGCCGTCCTCAGGAACTGAGTTCTGTGTTTGTGATCCATGACCAGCTACTACCACACATTGGGATCCTTAATTGACTCTCTCGACTTATTAATCAACATGATCTCTGTCCAGGAGTTGCAACTAGTTTCTGGTGTTTGTAGGTAGTGTTAGTAGTCTACCAAGTGGCACCCGGTACAGGTGGGCTTGGGACAGACTAGGCACAGTGGCACGGTGTACCAAGCGTACATCCACCCGTCGAGGTGGGCTTGGGAACCCTGCACACATCGTTTGGGGCCGTGAGCGACACCCCGGCCGGATCTCCTTGCGGATGGAACCCGAATAGGCGATAAACCTGGACTAGAGACTTGTTCGGTTAGTCAGGTCGTGGACGACTCCCTCGCCCGGCTTCCGCTTGAAGGTTGCCGAGGTACATGACGTGTACAGGGCGATAAGTGGCGAAAGCGTGTGTGAAGAAGTACACCCCTGCAGGGTTATCATTATCTATTCGAATAGCCGGATTCCTCGGATATGGAAACTTGGACCCCTTGCATAGTTCATAGACAAGTGAAAGTGGATACTCTAAAAGACGCAAGATAAGCGTGAGTGCTATGGATGGCGTTCTCGTAGGGAGACGGGAGCGGTTCCATAGTGGTGTATTGGTTGGTGAATATGTGGACTCGTGTGCGCCACCTCAAAAGAGTTACTTGTAGTCGTAGTTCAGGATAGCCACCGAGTCAAAGCTGGCTTGCTGCAGTCAAACTCCACCACCCCCTTGTTGATAATGATGCATATGTAGATAGATCTGATGTAAGTCTTGCTGGGTACATTTGTACTCACGTTTGCCTATTTTATGTTTTGCAGAGAGACTTCAGTCTCACTAGTAGTTCCACGTGGACTTCGACGTTTAGCTTGTTACCTCAGCTACGATCTTGTGCCCTCGGCAGGATCTGGTAGATAGTCAGGCTTCTCCGCCTTTTTCATTTATAGCTGTCTGTACTCAGACATCATAGCTTCCGCATGTGCTTTGACTTGTATGCTCTGATTGTTGGGTCATGAGACCCATGTTTGTAATATCTCGCTCCTCGGAGCCTATTGAATAAATACTTGAGTCATAGAGTCATGTTGTGATGCCATGTTGTATTTGCACATATCGAGCATATTGTGTGTATGTTATTGAAATGCTTGGTATGTGTGGGATCTGACTATCTAGTTGTTTATCCTTAGTAGCCTCTCTTACCGGGAAATGTCTCCTAGTGTTTCCACTGAGCCATGGTAGCTTGCTACTGCTCCGGAACACTTAGGCTGGCCGGCATGTGTCCTTCTTCGTTCCGGTGTCTGTCCCTTCGGGGAAATGTCACGCGATGAATACCGGAGTCCTGTTAGCCCGCTACAGCCCGGTTCACCGGAGTCCTGCTAGCCCAGTGCTACAGCCTGGATTCACTCGCTGATAACCGACACGTTCGATGCTGGGTCATGGATGCCTGTCCCTGTAAGTTAGTGCCACTTTGGGTTCACGACTAGCCATGTCAGCCCGGGTTCTTTGTCATATGGATGCTAGCGACACTATCATATACGTGAGCCAAAAGGCGCAAACGGTCCCGGGCCAGGTAAGGTGGCACCCGTGGGAATACCGTGCGTGAGGCCGCAAAGTGATATGATGTGTTACATGCTAGATCGGTGTGACTTAGGATCGGGGTCCTGACAGAGGTAGACGAAGGCCATCTGCCCATTCCTTATAGATCGGACGGTTCATTAAAAAAATTGACTGGCCTATATATTTTCAGTCGACTGTTATCTTAGATATGACCACATGTGGTGGTGTGCTGGAGGAGTACCTACATTTCCTGTGTTCATATATTACAAAATCATACGGAGTAGAATCTAATTTTGTTTGCCATGCAATGTTGTAGAGCTATCATATGTCTCCTGTCATTTATTTTTCAGCCACCTGCTATCTGCTACTCTTACAGTGCACTAGTTCTGCACACACTTCACCCATACTCTCACTATTGTGTTTTTATGCAAGGGTATTTCAGAGTTTGCCTCGAGAGAAGCAAAAAAGATAAGAGAGAAGTTGACCCAGCTTTCTTCGCGGTTAGGCATGATACGTTACAACGCTGTAAAGGGTGCATTGTCAGCAGATGGAGACGGTAAACGTAGCTCTGGAGTTGATGACCTCGCTCGCAATGAACCACCATCCCAGGTGCTTGCTTTAACTTCGCGGTGTCATATGTGGTTGCATGTTCCATATGGTGTCTAGCTTGTATTCGAAAGGCCGAAGTCGGTCTTTTTTTATTAAGATAAGGAAAGATATTTTTTACATGAACCACCATCCCGTGAGCACCAAAAGACAAATAGCTAGTCAGGGAACTGGCCGAGCCAGTGACAAGCCCAGCAAAGATAGGCATCACCTGGAAGCCAACTAAAAAGCTGCGATGGTGGCGAAGCAGCCTGCCTCCCACCAAGCTCTCAGGTCCTAGATGATCATGCTCACCACTCCAGCTGGATGTCTAGCTTGTATTGCTTCCAATTTGGTTAAATTGCATCTGCTTAGCTTACACATTATACCTTTGAATATGACATGCTGTTCTATTTTTGGTACATACTAGTATATCTGTGTATTAACCATGTTCTTACATCAAACTAATGTTCTTGTGTATCCCTCATCAATCACTTATGATGAGGCAGGCAGGCAAGGGGACTACTCCTCATTTAAAGAATGCAGCGTCAGCCTCCCGACATGATTCTCAAGAAATAGCAATGCTAGATGAAGATAGTGAACGTAGCTCTATAGTTGATTACAGCATTTCCCCTACACTAGCATCACGGGTGCTTGCTCTAACTTGGCAGCATGATATGTGGTTGCATGTTGCATATGGTGTGTAGATTGTAATTCTTCCAATCTGGTTAAACTGCATGTGCTAGTCTGCTTAGCTTATACATTATACCTGTTAATGTGACATGCCTTCCTGTATTTAGTACATAGTACATCTGTCTATTAAGCATGTTCTTACATAAAACTATTGTTTTTTTGTATCCTGCATCAATCAATATGATGAGACACCTTTAGTATATGCAGTGCGATATTAGTTGCATCTTTCATATAATTTATAGCATGCGCTGCTTCTAATTTGTTGAAATTCCATTTATGATAGGACACTTTTAACTTGGTAGAGTCATATTGGTTGCATCTTTCATGTGGTGTGTAGCGTGCATTGCTTCTTATTTGTTGGAATGGTTTCTGCTTAGTTTACACAAACAGTTGTGAACATGCCATGCCGTCCTGTTTTTCGTACATATTCCATCCTGGTATCATGTGTTTGCCTTACATCAAAGTAGTGATTGTCAGTATCATGCATGAATGAGTTCTGAAGAGAGAATTTTATTGCTTTTTCTTGTCGATTTTACTTGACAATTCAAAATCAATAAAGCGGAAGGAAGTTAGCAAGACAGCGGATAAAGGTGCTCTTCCGAATGGAGGGCCTCTACAGTTTCTACTCCTCCACACCCCCAGGATGATTTTCAAGATAACACATGCATAGACACTCAACAAAGCTGTGTTTATGATGATCACGTCTCCCCTAGTGCACCATCACCGGTGCTCCCTCTAACTTGGCACTGTTATATGTGGTTACATGTTATGTGTGATGTCTAGCTTGTATTTCTTCTAATTTTGTTGAATCCCATCTGCTTACTTTACACATTATACTTGAATAAGACACATGTTCCTATTTCTAGAACATACAATAATTGTCTATCACACCATGTTCTTACATCAAATTACTACTGTTGTGTAACCTGCAACAATCACTTATCATAAGACACGTTTGACTTCGGAGTGTGATATAGGTTACATCTCGCATTCTTTTCTAGCTTGTACTACTAATTTGTTGAAATGGCACTTATGACGAGCCAGTTTTAACTTGGTAGAGTGATATTCATTGCATCTTTCATATGGTGTCTAGCTTTCATTGCTTCTAATTTGTTGAAATGCCTTCTCCTTAGTTTACACATCATAAGCTGTGAATATGGAATGCTGTGAATATGCAATGGCATTAATGACGAGAGACCTCTAGCATGGTAGTGTGATGTTGTTTGCATCTTGCATATGATTTATTTCTTGTACGGCTTCACATTTGTTTAAACGCCATTTATGATGAGACACTGTTAACTTGGCAGAGCGATATTTGTAGCATCTTTCATATGGTGTCTACCTTCCATTGCGTTGCTTCTAATTTGGTGAAATGTCTTCTTCTTAGTTTACACATCATAGTTCTGGTTATCTCTTCCGTCCTGTTTTCATACATATTACATCCTCCTATCATGTGGTTGTCTAACATCAAAGTTCAGTTTGTCTGCATCGCGCATCAATTTGTTCTGAAGAACTAAATTTTATTTGTTTTTCTTATCGGCTTGACTTAACATGGCACAGAGAAAGAGGAAGAAACATAGAATGGCAGGGAATGAGAAGCGGATGAATCCTGCAGATTCTGCTGGTACTGATGGTGCAATAGTAGGTCAAAGTCTAGTGGAAAATTCTACAAACACGGCATCCCATGCTACACGAGCTGCAAAAAAAGCCAAAGAGAAACAAATAGCTGCCACCAAACAAGCAGAGACAACACTAGTTCTTACAACACCTACCACAGTACTACCAGCTGCACGAGTTACTCGTGCGTCAACTGAGCTAGCAGCACATTCCCAAGCTCCCTTGCCACCTGACACTACTTCCCAAGCACTCTTGACACAAGACGAGTTGGCAATATCAGATGAACCTTGTGAGCTTCAACAACAAGAATGTAGTTGCTGGAGTCAAGTTACAGTTGCATGCTTCTTTATATGTAGTCTCACAGTTGATGTACACTAACACTTCCTATGTTCATTGTTGGACTAGCACCTAGGCGCCAGAGGAAACAAACATCAGGGATAATGCTCGATAGGTTAACTAAATCTAGAGGTGGAAGAATGGAGATGCGTTTTGCGGCAGGTTTAAAAAGGCAATGTGATGCTACAGAGTTAGCCAAGTTAGTATCAGAGGCAACGGTTGCCGTTAGGTGTCATGTACGTATCCTCCCAACATGGATTCAATACACGAATGACAAAGACGAAACCCAGTTCAACACCTCCCTTGACCATTTATCTGTAAGTATGCTTATGTATGGAAACTAGTAATATCGTCTTGCTCTGTCCCATACTTTCTAGGTTGCTGATAATGAGACTCCCATAATTTTCAACAGATGAGGTTCAAGTTGGATAGCCAAGATGATCCAACCAGACAAGCTTGCACCCATGTTTTCAAGTCTGCTCTGCGACAGTATCGGTATAACTTGAGGAAAACTCACTTTGAAGGCAAGGCTAACAGTGAACTTTCCCAAACATCTCCAGTGGAAAATATATCGGATGAAGATTGGAGGGGCCTTGTTAAATACTGGTCTGGTCTGAAGTATCAGGTACATTATATATATGTGATCAGATCACATGTTGAAGTCCTATTTATGCATGTGACACACAAATCTATCTTCTTGTAGGTGAACTGTTCAAAGAACAAGGCCAACCGTACAAAAGTGAAATTCCAACAGACGACAGGATCTCATAGCTATATTGCACACTGCGAGGCTCTTGTAATTAGCCGCTCTTTCACTCTTTTTGCTGTACCATATTATCAGATCTATATTGACGTGTTCGAAATGCAGAGGAAAGCCTGCAAGGACCAAAAAGTACCTGAACCAAATGTTGTGGAAATCTTCAAGGACTGTCACACCAGCAAGAAGAAGGGCATGACTACACCAGTCAAAGCCGTTGTTGTAAGTCCTTAATCCTCATGCCTTTTAACTACCACTTACTATGACTTGTGCCTTGAACTGCATGGTTTGCAGCCAATGTCTACTACTCTTTTCAATTTTATACACAATTGTCTTAGCGTATCATTGCACCTTACAAGGTTTAAAAGAGAGGAGTGATGTTCCTTTGATCTTGATCCATAATCTAGTTCCGTGCTGGACTTGCCCACACAATGTTACAATTGCATGTTTGTCTGTTCTCAGTTGTTTTGTGATATGAATGATGTCATACTATGCTTACTGTATTATAAACTTTGTCTCTTTATCCTTAGCCCTCAATACAATGTGAAGAAATAGACAATATATTAGCGATGGTACATGGTCATATGTTTGGAACATGGTTTTATTATGTACTTTTCAATAAAATACAACTAATATTTTACGTGGGTTCACCAGAATAAGTTTTGTATATAGACCAAAGCTATTTTGTTTGGTTTTGCTGCCTCCTTAATATCTTCTATTCTGGTACTACTAACATAAAAACTCAACTTTTCAGCAAGCTATGGAAAAATGGTGGAACCGCCACCTTCTGAAGGTGGTGAGGCAACTATAACCACAATGTCACCTCTTGCTGCTGCGGGTCAGTACCTGTCCACTAACAGTGCCAAAAGCACATTCCTGTGTAATACTGGGTTGGTTGTTAAGGCAATATCGTCCAAACTGCCTCATGATCAAGATATGCAAGCTTAAAGCAATGTTGTATCTGCGCTCCAGACACAAGTCCATTACCTAATAGAGACCCTTTGTGAAACAAGGAGAGACATTGTTCGATGTCGTCAAGATATGCATGGTTTTGAAACCAGACTATCAGACATTTGCTATGTTCTTCAGGAGCCTAGGGGAAATGAAGGCGAGGGTTATGGTGCTCCATCGGACAACACAACATGAAAACGCAACTGTCAGGTCAAATGAACTAAGCTTCTGAACTTCTGGTGGTGCATTTATCTGCTAGACTGTTAAGTTTTATGCCAACCTTCCTTTTGTTATATAGTTGTAATTTGTTTTGGTGCGATACAAAATTTATTCTTGACTTGCAGCCACCAGCTGAAGAAAACAGCAAGCCATTTTGGTATAGTGTAGGGTGTTCCCTATATTTGCACTGGTGGCGATCTTTGATGCCAAGTGGATGTAATCTATGTAATCGCCTTAATAGCCTAGCGTTAGTTTCGGCCTTATTTATTTCCTAGTCTTCTTTTTCCCTGGTTTGCTAGTGGCCGCAACAACCATGGGCCATATACGGGCCATAGGATCCATGGGTCTCCTATGGGCCATAGGATCCATGGGTCTCCTGCGGGCCGTCGATAAATGGGCCTCCAACACGGCCGTAGAATCGGTGGGCCTCGGGCCGTCTGATAAATGGGTCTACATGGGCCGTAAACAAGCGTAATTGGTATCGACCCAACACGGTAACGCACCATTAACAGACCGTAGGATAGCAAAGGCTTAATGTTATCACAGGCATAACGGGTCGTTAATGGGCCAGAATATAGGACGAGCTAGAAACGGCGCAACGGGTTAACAAGCTAGAAACGGGCCGACTCTTGCCATGGGCCGAATTTGGCCCATTAGGGGAACATGCCAGTAACGGGCCAACTCTTGCCATGGGCCGAATTTGGCCCATTAGGGGAACAGGCTAGTAACGGGCCGGAAGTAATCGAGGGCCAAAAAGGAGCCCAAGAACATATGGGCCATCAATAGGCCGAAAGCTAACACAGGCTGGAAACAGCCCATGTAAGTCATGGGCCGTTAATGGGTACAAAGAAAATTACTGTTCATTATGGGCTAGAGTCACCGTGGGCCTGTAAAGGGCCTAAAGATACGAAGGCCTCATATGGGCTGAAAGACGTCGTGGTCCATACATGGGCCGAAAGTGAAATGGGCTGGTGTTATATTCGATGGCCCACATGACGTTGTTGGGCCGATTTCCTTTAGGGCCTAACGGGCCGTAAAATGGGCTATTTGTGAAGAGACTGTTAACAGGCTTTTCATGGGCCAACCCGTTAACTTTTGACCAAGTCAAACGGGCCGGCTTTGTAAGCTAAATGGGCCAGTGGTGGGCCGTGGCACGCGTCGACATATCATAGGCACCTATCTGACCCACTGACGAGCTGACACGTGTTTCGTCCGGCCAATAAGAATTTTACATGTGGAAATTTCCCATTGGTCGGGGCTGTTAACTTGTTATCGGATCCAAAACCCGACCCGATAGCTTAACAGCGTTCCGTTATGGTGGATGCCACGTGTCGGTCACCCTTGACGAAAGCACTTCTGTGACGCGCGATTTATCTTCATGGAAGCGGACACTTCCGTGATGATAATTTTGGTAATGTCATGGAACACTTCTATGACAGCATAGGTATGACTATCTTTATTCTATCATAAAATCATCATGGATGTACATGCATGACAAAAAACGCGACCTACTGTGACAAACACGTATAATCACGAAAGTGTATTTTTTTTGTAGTGGCATCTACATGAACTCTATTGCCCTTCCGATGAAGCGTGAGTAGTTTACTTCAGACCTACGGGTCCATAGCTAGTAGCTAGATGGCTTCTTCTCTCTCTTTGATTCTCAATACCATGTTCTCCTCGATGTTCTTGGAGATCTATCTGATGTAATCTTCTTTTACGGTGTGTTTGTGGTGATCCGATGAATTGTGGATTTATGATCAGCTTATCTATGAATATTTTTTGAATCTCCTTTGAATTCTTATATGCATGATTTGGTATCTTTATATTTCTCTTTGAATTATCGGTTTGGTTTGGCCACCTAGATTGGTTTTTCTTGCAATGGGAGAGGTGCTTAGCTTTGGGTTCAGTCTTGCGTGATTTCACCTAGTGACAAAGTAGGGGTAGCGAGACACATATTGCATTGTTGCCATCGAGGATAAAAAGATGGTATTTTCATCATATTGCTTGAGTTAGTTCCTCTACATCATGTCATCTTATGACAAAGTAGGGGTAGCGAGACACATATTGCAAGTGTCACCCTGTTCTTATGAAATTAATACTCTAGATACAGGCATGAGTCGGTCGATGTGTGGAGTAATAGTAGTAGATGCAAAATCGTTTCAGTCTATTTGACACGGACGTGATGCCTATATTGCATAATCATTGCCTTGGATATCGTCATAACTTTGCGCTTTTCTATCAATTGTTCGACCATAATTTTTTCACTCACCGTATTATTTGCCTTCATGAGAGAAGTCTCTAGTGAAACCTATGGCCCCCGGGTCTATTTTCCATCATATTAGTTTCCAATCTACTATTTTACAATCTTTTATTTTTAGATCTATACATCAACAAACCCAAAAATATTTTATCTTTTATTTATTTTTATTTATCTATCTCTATCAGATCTACCTTTGCAAGTGACCATGAAGGGATTGACAACCCCTTTATCGCGTTGGGTGCAAGTATTTGATTGTTTGTGCAGGTATTGGTGATTTGCGCGTTATTCTCCTACTGGACTGATACCTTGGTTCTCAAACTGAGGGAAATACTTATCTCTATTTTGCTCCATCACCCTTTCCTGTTCAAGGGAAAAACCAACACGAGCTCAAGAAGTAGCAAGAAGAATTTCTGGCGCCGTTGCCGTGAGACCAATGCCAAGTCAAGACCTACCAAGTACCCATCATAAAACTCTCATCTCTTGCATTACATTATTCGCCATTTGCCTCTCATGTTCCTCTCCCCCACTTCTATAACGATTTTCAAAAGATTTGCCTTTTTCTTTCGTCCTTCTTCCATTTGTATTCTTGTTTGCCTTTTGTTTTCTCGTGTGTTAGATTGCTTGTCTTACTTTTATGGCTAGTCCTCCCATCATTGTTAGCACTCCCGATAATGAGGTCCTTCATTTTGAGCAAAGGGAGGGAGAAATTTTAAAAGATGCTTGGTATAGAATTTGCAATGCTCAGAATAGATCTACTCGAAAGCAATCTACTATCATTCTTCTTTGCAATTTTTATGTGGGCATTACTCCTTGGAATAGATATGTTCTAGATACCATTACCGGGGGGGCTTTCTTGGGGGGGGCATACTTTTGATTCTTATAATGCTATGATAGATTTGTTAGGCCCACCACCTCTTATGATCATTGAAACTGTTTTAACCTTGGTACATGTGATGCAAAGGCTTGGTATTATTGAGAATAAAATTGCTACTACAGAGTTGATTGAAATTTTGGATAAAAAGATTCATAATCAGGTTACTCAATATGGACCTAAGGTAGGAGTTAGTTTAAAGAATATTAGAGAAAAGGAACCCATAGTTAATGAAAAAATAGATCAATATTCTACTAGAATTAGAAAACTACTCCCTCCATTCCTAAATATTTGTCTTTCTAGAGATTTCAACAAATGACTACATACGGAGCAAAAATGAGTGAATCTACACTCTAAAATATGTCTATATACATCTGTATGTGGTAGTTCATTTGAAATCTCTAAAAGGACAAATATTTAGGAACAGATGGAGTAGAAGATATTATTACCAACTTGGGTTCTGCCTTTTCCTCCATTAAAACGATTCAACATTTCCCTCCTACTAATGCTACAAAGTTTGTTTATGTTCCGAAGAATAAGGGTAAAACTTCTAGTAAAGGTAATGAAGATCTCAAAACAATAAGTGTTCACTCCAATCTTTTCGATATTATTAAGGAACCAATTGCCACAAACGAATTTCTTGATTTCTTGCCTATGACTTTGATCATTGATAAAACCAAAGAATCTCCTAAGGAATATAAATGTGCAATTTAGGAATTGCATACCAAAGATGACAATACCTAGATCTAAGTTTTATGCCTAGCTAAGGGCATTAAACAATAGCGTTTGTTGGGAGGCAACCCAATTTTATTTTTGTTCTTGCTTTTTTGGTTTTGTTTTTCAATAAATAATTCATCTAGCCTCTGGTTAGATGTGTTTTTGTGTTTTAATTAGTGTTTGTGCCAAGTAAGAACTTTGGGATGGCCTATGGTGATAGTTGATTTGAGCTTGCTGAAAAACAGAAACTTTCGCACCGAGAAAAATAATTTTCATAATTAACACAAGAGTGCTTTTGATCTGAATTATTTACATAAGATTGATACACAAATTTCCCAGGTTTTCCTAAAATTTCAGAGTTTTTGGAGTTACAGAAGTATACAAAGTTCTCTGATTACTACAGACTCTTCTATTTTTGACAGATTCTGTTTTCTTTGTGTTGTTTGCTTATTTTGATGAATCTATGGGTAGTATCGGGGGGGGGTATGTGATAACCCACAAGTATAGGGGATCGCAACAACTTTCGAGGGTAGAGTATGCAACCCAAATTTATTGATTCGACACAAGGGGAGCCAAAGAATATTCTCAAGTATTAGCAGTTGAGTTATCAATTCAACCGCACCTGGATAACTTTGTATCTGCAACAAAGTATTTAGTAGCAAAGTAGTATGATAGTAATGGTAACAATAGCAAAAGTAAAGATAGCAGTTTTGTAGTAATTGTAATAGTAGCAACGGAAAAGTAAATAAGCGAAGCACAATATGTGAAAAGCTCGTAGGCATTGGATCAGTGATGGATAATTATGTCGGATGCTATTCCTCATGTAATAGCTATAACATAGGGTGACACAGAACTAGCTCCAATTCATCAATATAATGTAGGCATGTATTCCGAATATAGTCATATGCGCTTATGGAAAAGAACTTGCATGCCATATTTTGTCCTACCCTCCTGTGTCATCGGGGTCCTAGTGGAAACTAAGGGATATTAAGGCCTCCTTTTAATAGAGTACCGGACCAAAGCATTAACACATAGTGAATACATGAACTCCTCAAACTACGGTCATCACCGACAAGTATCCCGATTATTGTCACTTCGGGGTTGTCGGATCATAACACATAATAGGTGATTATAGACTTGCAAGATATGATTAAGAACTCACATATATTCATGAAAACATAATAGGTTCAGATCTGAAATCATGGCACTCGGGCCCTAGTGACAAGCACTAAGCATAGCAAAGTCATAGCAACATCAATCTCAGAACATAGTGGATACTAGGGATCAAACCCTAACAAAACTAACTTGATTACATGGTAAATCTCATCCAACCCATCACCGTCCAGCAAGCCTATGATGGAATTACTCACGCACGGCGGTGAGCATCATGAAATTGGTGACAGAGGATGGTTGATGATGACGACGGTGATGAATCCCCCTCTCCGGAGCCCCGAACGGACTCCAGATTAGCCCTCCCGAGAGAGATTAGGGCTTGGCGGCGGCTCCATATCGTAAAATGCAATGAAAATTTCTCTCTTATTTTTTTCTTCGCGAAACAGAATATATGGAGTTGGAGTTGAGGTGGGTGGAGCATCAGGGGGCCCACAAGACAAGGGGGGCGCGCCCAGGGGGAGAGGGCGTTCCCCCCACCCTCGTGGACAGGGTGTGCCCCCCTGGCCTTGATTCTTTCGCCAGTATTTTTTATATTTTCCAAAAGTTTTGTCAGTGGATTTTCAGGTCATTCTAAGAACTTTTGTTTTCTGCACAATAAACAACACCATGGCAGTTCTGCTGAAAACAATGCCAGTCCGGGTTAGTTTCATTCAAATCATGCAAGTTAGAGTCCAAAACATGGGCAAAAGTGTTTGGAAAAGTAGATACGTTGGAGACGTATCAACTCCCCCAAGCTTAAACCTTTCCTTGTCCTCAAGCAATTCAGTTGATAAACTGAAAGTGATAAAGAGAAACTTTTACAAACTCCATTTGCTCTTGTTGTTGTAAATATGTAAAGCCAGCATTCAAGTTTTCAGCAAAGATTATGAACTAACCATATTCACAATAACACTTAGGTCTCATATTTACTCATGTCAATGGCATAATCAACTAGCGAGCAATAATAATAAATCTCGGATGACAACACTTTCTCAAAACAATCATAATATGATATAACAAGATGGTATACCGCTAGCCCTTTCTGAGACCACAAAACATAAATGCAGAGCACCTTTAAAGATCAAGGACTGACTAAACATTGTAATTCATGGTAAAAGAGATCCAATCAAGTCATACCCAATATAAACTAATAGTAATGCATGCAAATGACAGTGTGCTCTCCAGCGGGTGCTTTTTAATAAGAAGGTGATTGCTCAACATAAAAGTAAATAGATAGGCCCTTCGCAGAGGGAAGTAAGGATTTGTAGAGGTGCCAGAGCTCGATTTTAAAATAGAGATGAATAACATTTTGAGCGGTATACTTTCACTATCAACGTAGCAACTATGAGATCTTGATATCTTCCATGCTACACACATTATAGGCGGTTCCCAAACAGAATGGTAAAAGTTTATACTCCCCCACCCGCAACAAGCATCAATCCATGGCTTGCTCAAAACAACAAGTGCTTCCAACTAGCAACAGCCCTGGGGGAGTTTTGTTTAATTATTTTGATTTGTTTTGATCTTTTTGATCATGGGACTGGGCATCCCGGTTACCAGCCATTTTCTCGTGAATGAGGAGTGGAGTCCACTCCCCTTGAGAATAACCCACCTAGCATGGAAGATACAGACAACTCTAGTTGAAACATGAGCTGCTCGAGCATACAAAACAGAATTTCATTTGAAGGTTTGGAGTTTGGCACATACAAATTTACTTGGAATGGTAGGTAGATAACGCATATAGGAAGATATGGTGGACTCATATGAAATAACTTTGGGGTTTATGGAGTTTGGATGCACAAGCAGTATTCCCGCTTAGTATAGATGAAGGCTAGCAAAAGACTGGGAAGCGACCAACTGAGAGAGCGACAACAGTCATGAATATGCATTAAAATTAATTTACACCAAGTGCAAGCATGAGTAGGATATAATCCACCATGAACATAAATATCGTGAAGGCTATGTTGATTTTTTTCAACTACATGCGTCAACATGTGCCAAGTCGTGTCATTCAATTCATTCAAAGGATGATACCATCCCATCATACGACATCACAATCATTTTAATAGCATGTTGGCATGCAAGGTAAACCATTATAAGCTCCTAGCTAATTAAGCATGGCATAAGCAACTATAATCTCTAAATGTCATTGCAAATACGTTTACTTCATAATAGGCTAAATCAGGAACGATGAACTCATCATATTTACAAAAACACGAGAGGTCGAGTTCATACCAGCTTTTCTCATTGTCGGTGTCAAAACCGGCGGATCTCGGGTAGGGGGTCCCGAACTGTGCGTCTAAGGCTAATGGTAACAGGAGGCAGGGGACATGATGTTTACCCAGGTTCGAGCCCTCTCTATGGAGGTAATACCCTACTTCCTGCTTGGTTGATCTTGATGATATGAGTATCACAAGAGTTGATCTACCACGAGATCGTAGAGGCTAGCCTATGATTATGATTGTTGTTGTCCTACGGACTAAACCTTCCGGTTTATATAGACACCGGAGGGGGCTAGGGTTACACAGAGTCGGTTACAGAGAAGGAAATCTACATATCCGAATCGCCAAGCTTGCCTTCCACACAAAGGAGAGTCCCATCCGGACACGGGACGAAGTCTTCAATCTTGTATCTTCATAGTCCAACAGTCCGGATAAAGTATATAGTCCGGCTGTCCGGATACCCCCTAATCCAGGACTCCCTCAGTAGCCCCTGAACCAGGCTTCAATGATGATGAGTCTGGCACGCAGATTGTCTTCGACATTGCAAGGCGGGTTCCTCCTCCGAATACTCCATAGAAGATTTTGAACACGAGAATCATGTCCGTCTCTGCAAAACAATTTCCACATACCACCGTAGAGAGAATAGTGTTCGACAAATCAGATCTACTGACAACTTTTTGTAGCGTGACATCACGCCACAGCCCAGTCATTATTCGAACCGTTTTTCATAACCAGCCACTACACATATTGCGAGGCGCTTTTATTGGCATGTCTTGTCGAAGCAGAGATCATGTCCCCTTATCAAGGGATTCTCATCAATACAGGTATGGGTAACCCAACCGCGCCATCAATCGCGGCACTTGGGAAATAAGCGATCTTAATGGGCAAGTGGGGAGGCACATAGTTTCTACCGCCTTATATAAGGAGATAAGGATTCCCCTTTTTCACCCACGCCTTCTTCCTCCATTGCTCATCCGTTCTCGCACTCTTGAGCTCCAGCGCCCAAGTTCTCACCTTCTCCGTTAAGCCATTCCAATCATGTCCGGAGCGGGAGGCAAGTGGGTGGCCTCCTCCATCAAGGAGTAGGACATTACGAAGCTCCGGGCAGCCGGATACTTGGCTGCAGATATTGCGCACCAGCTCTCGGACGCAGGGCGGATCATTCCGACTCTGGGACCCCATGAGAGGGTCGTGTTCCTCGCACACTTCATCCGCGGACTGGGATTCCCCCTCCACCCATTTGTCCGCGGGCTCTTGTTCTATTACAGGCTAGATTTTCATGATCTGGCGCCTAACTTCATCCTCAACATCTCGGCATTTATCATCGTGTGCGAGGCTTTTCTTCGCATCAGGCCCCACTTCGGCCTGTGGCTAAAGATCTTCAACGTGAAGCCGAAGATAGTGGTCGGCCAGCAGGCGGAGTGCGGTGGCGCCATGGTGGGCAAGATGCCCAGCATTACCTGGCTCGAAGGCTCCTTTGCGAAGACCGTGAAGGGGTGGCAATCAGGATGGTTCTACATCACCAAGTCGCGAGATTCCAACTGGGTGGCGGCCCCCGAATTCTGATCCGGCATCCCCATGTGGCTCACATCCTGGAAGAAGAAGGGCCTAGCCTGGGGCGCACCCGTGGAGCTGACCGGGCTCCAAAACTGCGTCAAGAACATGATAACCAAGAATATCAAGCTTGTCAACATGGTCCAGGTCATGCTATTTCGCTGGATTCTCTCGTGTCAAAGACGGGCATTCAACCTGTGGGAGTTCAATGCGGCCCAACACCAGACACTACAAGATCTCTTTGATATGACGCACAAAGACGTCCGGAAGGTGTTGTTCAAGTCCAGCGAAGTCCCTCCTCCCACTTTCAAAGACCGCGGACTTAGTGCCAAGCGCCACGCCAATGCGGTAAGCCTTCTGCATTTGTGCCTTTCCTCAGTATATTCGTGGGAGGAACTTAAGCCACCGTACTGACCTGACAGGAATATGTGGCAACGGCGGAGCAGATCAACTGTCCGACTCCATTGCCTGAAGATCCAGCGACCGCTCTCCTGACGGAGATGCTGGTTCCGGTGCCTTATAAGGTGTTGGAGAAGAAGGCCAAAAAGAAGGTCGTGGGGACCAGGAAAAGTCTCCGGCGCAACGTGGCACCGGACTCATCGTCCGAAGACGCCAAGGCGCACTCCTCCAACGACAATGAGGAGGAGGAGTAGGAAAACCCTCTCCCCCAAAACAAGAGGGAGAAGAAAAGAAAGGCCGCCCCTTCCGGGGAGGCCGAAGGGTCCAAGAAGGGACGAACCCTCCCTCCGGACCACTCCACTACCGCCGCTTATAGCAAGGAGGAGTGGCTACCCAAGGTCAATCCCCTGGCGAAATCATAAGTATCCAAATGTGAGGATACTTCTTGCATATTTTAGCTTTATGGCTCCTTATTATGACAAGGTTTGTTTGTGCAGTCCGCCCAAAGCCCATATCGACTTGCCCTCCTCGGACAGGTCCTTGAGCTCATCGGAGATGAATAGCTATTTGCTCCCGACGGCTTCCACCCCCCGGCCCATGGATGACACCGAGGTGTTATCTCAGAAGATGCCGGGCCAAGAGGAGGTAGTCCTGGAGATGCCTCAAGGCAAGACTCCCGATGCCGGGCTCATGAGGGGGGGGGGGGAAGATCCCCATGGATTCGGATGAGGGGGGACGCAGCAAGCTTGGCCCCCAGCCGGATACTACACTGGAACCTCCAATGGTTCCGGATTCAGGCAGGCAGCCACCCGCCAAGGGGGGCGAGCCGTTTGTGCCGATGACCTCTATCCATCCAGAGGCATTGGACAATCTGGTCGAAGCGCTTCAGAGTGCTTCCCTTGGTGAAGGACACCGTACTCTCATGAGTACGGTGATTGGGAAGGTTCAGTCCGCCAAATGTGGACTGACCGAAGCCTGCGCCAGCCTATTGATAGGCTTTGAGGTAAGTAGTTTAAATTGTGAGAAAGTATCACAGTATAGACAGTAGCCCCTGATGCTCTGTTTGGTGTTCGAAAGTAAAGGTCGAACAGAGGATAAAATATTGTACCCAGGAGTCTAATCATATTATGTCTATGTGAATAAGCAGGCGTCGCTGCTGGCCGTCGCCGCCGCCATTGCGGAGGTCTCCGGATTGAGGCAGAGCCTGGGGCGGGCCAAAGAAGAGCTTGGCCTTGTAAAGAGGCAGCTCGAGGAAAACAAAGGTAAGTAATACCCCGTCCATAATTTATATAAAAGAAAATTTATTGATGCTAATGGAAGAAATGTGAATGTTTAATAGGGGCCACGACCGAAGTGGCGGCCCTTAAGAAAGCGCTATCCGAGGCCGAAGACAGGGCGGCCAAGGAGCGCACCGAGCGTGAGAAGCAAGATGCTCACGTAAATGAGGTCCAGCAAGAGCTCCAGGACCTCGTCAAGAAATGTGAGTCCCTGGAGCGTGACTCTAAGACGCGAGAGTCCGAGCTTGCGAAGGCCCTTCAAAGCGTGCAAGACGCCAAGGCCGAAGCCCAAAAGGCCCTCCAGGAAATCGAGACGTCCAAGAAGATAGCAGCGGGTAAGGTAATCATTATGCAAAGCAAGCATGTGAAGGAAACTTTCCTTTTGCTTACCCGAATTCGGAGCTCTCTAGGAGTGTTCGCCGATCTGCCACGTAGTGTGTCGGACGCCGCGGAGTTCTACCGTGCAAAAGAGGGGAGCTCGATGGAGAAGCTGTTCTGGTCCCAGTATATTGGGACCGATCATCCGATGTGCTTGAGCGACCAGCTGAAGCAATTGGTCGAGCTACACAAGGAGGCCGAACTGGCCATGAGGGACTTTATAGTCCGGCTGTGGCCTGGCGAGCCCCTGCCCGGCAGCTACTTCGGCCTTATAAAACGGATGGTGCATGCCTGTCTGTGGCTTGAAGTCAGTAAGCGGTCCATCTGCATTAAGGGTGCACGCAGGGCCTTGGCCCGTGCGAAGATGCACTGGGGGAAGATGGACGCCGAGAAGCTGGTGACAGAGGGGCCACCGAAGGGCAAAGAGCATCGCCACTCCGAACAGTACTATGACAATGTCCTTAAAGGTGCCCGCCTTGTGGTGGATCAATGCACCAGGGATGCAATATTTGAATGAATGTACTCATGTCATCCTGTAATATGGTAACGAGTTTATGTGCGCTATACGATGCTTGTTGATTTAAAATATTACCTTCTGTGCGGCCGTTTTATAAATTCCTGAGAGTTGCCAGTCGTCGGCTTCTGCCCCCATGTAACTAGTAGTGGGGTGTTCGGGATAAGTATAAACACTCTTTATCCAAATTTGTGGTCCTTTGAAGGAGGTGTTTAGTGCCGCGAACGAGGCAATCGGACTATACGGCTTTATCGCCCTCACTTAGCCATAGAAGTCTATAATTTTAAATTTTGGCAAAGCCCCTAGTATCCGGAAAGCCGGACTCGGGGCGCTATACACGCCTAAATTGGACGAGGCCGATTCCTTGCCTGAAGCGGAGAAAATCTTTAAGGATTTGAGACCTCTTGAATAGCGACCTGCTCTCGCCTTATCATGACAGTCAGTTTTCGGCTTTCTCTACTGAGGTGCTCGTCCAGAAGAACCAGGACACAATCGCAGTAGTTTTCCTAGCGCTACCTTAGCCGATATAGCGGAACATAAGGTACCAAAACATAGGAGCTGGGCAAACCCAACTATTGACCCAAGGCATGATTCGGAGCTGATGCATATAATGCTATAAGTTCGGGGTGCCACACTGTCAAAAGTGTTTGGACTTTTCTTGCCAGGTTATGGGGTACTAAAGCCCCTAGCAAACTGGCTGTGCCAAAATGCATGGGTGTAATAAATATGCAGTAAAAAAGTAGATGAATGAAAATAAGAGCAAGCTGACGCTATATGCTATTTTCCCTTGTTTATTCAAATGATAAGTCAAGGCGTACATATACAAGTAGTGCGATAAGCAACATAAGACTGTTTGACACATTCTGACCAGGAGCGGGCGATATGCGGGTATGTAAAACAGGTATAACGATCGTTATCAGAGACCACCTGAGGATTCCCATGTGTGCCCGAGCTTTTTTTCCTCCTGGTGTGTCCGTCCATTATGTGTCCGGTAACCGGTATTTTCGGAGGAGCCTCATGAAGATAGGGGCCTGAAAGAGAAAACAGAGGTGCAAAAATGCATGGGTCTCGGGGCGGTCGAACTGCATTGTGGACCGTGTCATGGTTGTGCCTCCGCCTATGCCCAGGGTATTTTAAGTGCGTAATTATGTACGCACGGCATGAATGTCACCGCTTGACTGGGACTAGAGCGGAGGCCGGATTGCTAGTTGAGCTCTGGACGTGCCGGATGATCCTGTTGCAGAGTACTCCGGACTCGCTTGACGGTATCTGGGTTCTTTATCGCTGATTTGGATGTTTGCTGGAGAAGGTTGTTTTGTAGTTCCGCCGCGAGGGCCACAGTGTGCTCCTTCGTGCGGAGCGAGCACTCTGTGTTTCCATTAACTATAATAACCCCGCGAGGTCCCGGCATTTTGAGCTTCAGGTATGCATAATGCGTTACCACATTGAATTTCGCGAATGCGGTTCGTCCGAGCAGTGCATGATAGCCACTGTAGAAGGGGACGATGTCGAAGATTAACTCCTCGCTTTGGAAATTGTCCGGGGATCCGAAGACCACTTCTAGTGTGATTGAGTCCGTACAACAGGCCTCCACACCGGGTATGACACCCTTGAAGGTGGTTTTTGTGGGTTTGATCCTTGAGGGGTCGATGCCCATCTTGCGCACTGTATCCTGATAGAGCAGGTTCAGGCTGCTGCCACCGTCCATAAGGACTCGTGTGAGATGGAATCCGTCGATGATAGGGTCAAGGACCAACGCGGCCAAACCGCCATGATGGATACTGGTAGGATGGTCCCTGCGATCAAAGGTGATCGGGCAAGAGGACCATGGGTTGAACTTTGGGGCGACTGGCTCCATCGTGTAGATGTCCCTTAGTGCACGCTTCTGTTCCCTCTTGGGAATATGGGTTGCGTATATCATATTTACTGTTTTCACCTGGGAGGGAATTTCTTCTGTCCTCCTGTGTTCGACGGCCGAGGCTCCTCGTCGTCATCGTTGTGTAGCCCCTTTTTCTTGTTTTCGGCATTCAACTTGCCGGCCTATTTAAACACCCACATTCCCTGTTGGTGTGGTTGGCTGGTTTATCGGGGGTGCCATGAATTTGACATGAGTGATCGAGTATGCGGTCCAAACTGGACGAGCCCGGACTGTTTCTTTTGAATGGCTTTTTCCATAGTCCGGACTTAAAGCCTCTGAATCCAGCATTGACTGCCATATATTCGGCGTTGTCGCCATTGTTGCGACGCTTGTGTCTATTTCGTCGTGTCTTGCCGTTGCTATCCCTGGCATCCGAATCGCTCGAGTTTTTGGGTGTGATGTTGCTACGAGCCAGCCAGCTGTCCTCGCCCGTGCAAAAGCGGGTCATGAGTGTCGTGAGGGCTACCATGGATTTTGGCTTCTCTTGGCCAAGGTGTCGGGCGAGCCACTCGTCACGGATGTTATGCTTGAAAGCTGCTAAGGCTTCGACATCCGGACAGTCGACAATTTGGTTCCTTTTAGTTAGGAACCGAGTCCAGAATTTTCTGGCTGACTCTCCGGGCTGTTGGATTACGTGACTTAAGTCATCAGCATCCGGTGGTCGCACGTAAGTGCCCTGGAAGTTGTCAAGAAATGCGTCTTCCAGGTTCTCCCAACTCCTGATGGACTTTGCCGGCAAGCTATTCAGCCAATGCCGAGCTGGTCCCTTGAGTTTTAGTGGGAGGTACATGATGGCGTGTAGATCATCTCCGCGGGCCATGTGAATGTGGAGGAGGAAATCTTCAATCCATACCGCGGGGTCTGTTGTGCCATCATATGATTCAATGTTTACGGGTTTAAACCCTTCTGGGAATTCATGATCTATTACTTCATCAGTGAAGCATAGGGGGTGTGCGGCGCCTCTACGTCGGGCTACATCCCGACGTAGTTCACATGAATCTAGTCTATTGTATTCGGCCCGGCTGGATTTTGGTTACGGCGGACGGTCATCGTCACGTATTGTGGCGCATCCCCGTGACCCGTAGATCGATCTTGACTATCCTGCTTTGTTGTCCAATACATCTCGCAGGTCCTTCGTGTAGCCCCGGGCCTTAGCATTATCGTTTGATTGGTGACGGGGTGCGGTCTGGAATTTGGGCTGGTACGCCACTTTGTTGCGGCCACGGGGTGGCCGGTCAGCCGCATCATGCGCTGGTAGCATGGGTTTTAAAGCTTCCTCATCGAGATGAGGTAGCAACCTGCGCTTTGGGTAGCTTTTGCTGGGGCACTCGAGTCCATATTCCTCGGCAGCCAGGACATCAGTCCATATGTTAGTTAGTAGATCTTGATCAGTTTGAAGTTGTTGCTGCTTTTTCTTCAGGATTTTTGCAGTGGCTATAAGCCGGCGTTTGAAGCACTCCTGCTCGACGATATCCTCTGACACGATGAATTCTTCGTCGCCAAGGCTCACTTCATCTTCGGAGAGAGGCATGTAATTATCGTCCTCTGATTCTCTGCCAGTTGCCTGTTCTCTAGGGCTAGCTTGCCCATCCTCTTGCTCGGCCTGCTCGAAGCCTGGCTGGGCAGGGTTGTCTTCGTCTTCGGCACCATCTGGATTGTTATCTCCTATGCCAGCATCACTATTTTTGCTATGGCAGGGCTTGGAGCACCGCCGATGACGCCGGTGTCTAGATTGCTTCCCCAAGGGGTTATCTTTCATTGCCTCATCGCCATTGTTTTCTTTAGGGGTGTCCACCATATAAATATCATATGATGAGGTGGCAGTCCAGCGCCCTATAGGCGGTGGTTCCCGTTCTTCTCCTGCATCATCGTCCATACCGTCGATGTCTTTGGAGTCGAAGTCGAGCACGTCGATTAAGTCATCGACCGTGGCTATAAAGTGGGTGGTGGGTGGGGGTCGAATTTCTTCGTCGCCCGCTTCCCAATCGAGCCAGACATAGTTCGGCCAAGAATCTTCCGACAAGGAAAGAGACCTTAATGAGTTAAGCACATCAGCGAAGGGCGAGTGCTGAAAAATATCCGCGGCGGTGAACTCCATGACCGGTGCCCAATTAGATTCGATAGGCACGGGCGCACACGGTTCGGATCCTGTAGCCGGAAACGAGTCCGGGGGTCCGATGACATCACTCTCGCAGGAGGTGGGGTCAGTATTCGGCTCCAACGCCGATGAATGCGCGCCTTCCAGGGCGGTGTCCATCCACCCGTCCTCGGAAGGCACGATCTGCTCCGGATTGATTCCTGGTGCCGCTGTAGGTGCGATCTCCCGAACACTGTCCGATGGCAGATCTAGGTCATGCTCATCGCGACTGTCTGGCGTACCTGACATGGGATCGAATCCGTCGAAGATCGAGTCTCCGCAGATATCGGCAGTATAGTTCAAGCTTCCAAACCTGACCTGATGGCAAGGGGCGTAGCTTTCGATCTGCTCCAAGTGTCCAAGCGAGTTAGCCCGCAGTATGAAGCCGCCGAATACGAAGATCTGTCCGGGAGGGAAAACCTCCCTCTGGAGTGCGTCGTTGGAGATGATTGAAGGAGCCATCAAGCCTTATCGCGACGGCACAGTGGAACTCTCAATGAAAGCACCAATGTCGGTGTCAAAACCGGCGGATCTCAGGTAGGGGGTCCCGAACTGTGTCTAAGGCTAATGGTAACAGGAGGCGGGGACACGATGTTTACCCAGGTTCAGGCCCTCTCTATGGAGGTAATACCCTACTTCCTGCTTGATTGATCTTGATGATATGAGTATTACAAGAGTTTATCTACCATGAAATCATAGAGGCTAAACCCTAGAGGCTAGCCTATGATTATGATTGTTGTTGTCCTACGAATTAAACCCTCCGGTTTATATAGACACCGGAGGGGGCTAGGGTTACACAGAGTCGGTTACAGAGAAGGATATCTACATATCTGAATCACCAAGCTTGCCTTCCTCACAAAGGAGAGTCCCATCCGAACACAGGACGAAGTCTTCAATCTTGTATCTTCATAGTCCAACAGTCCGGCTAAAGTATATAGTCCGGCTGTCCGGATACCCCCTAATCCAGGACTCCCTCACTCATCTCAATCAGTCCATCATATATCGTCATTATTGCCTGTCACTTGCATGACCGAACGGTGTGTATAATAATAATAGTGCACGCGCATTGGACTAAGCTGGAATCTGCAAGCATTCAATTCAAGAGAGAAGACAAAGTAATATGGGCTCCAAGTTAAATTAACAATCATGCATATGAGAGCCACTAAACATTTTCAATATGGTCTTCTACTCTTGACCCCCAAAGGAAAGAAAAGAAATAAAACTATTTACACGGGGAAGCTCCCAACATGCAAAAGAAGAACGTGAAACCTTTTTGGGTTTTCATTTTAATTACTACTACAAGCATGGAAATGAAACTAACTATTTTTTTTGGTTTTCTTAAGGTTTATAAAACACACAAGAAGAAAGCTAGAAAAAATATTTAAACTAGCATGGATAATACAATGAAAGAGTATGAGCACCGACAACTAGAATAAGTGTGTGAACATGAATGTAAGGTCGGTGAGAAATACGTACTCCCCCAAGCTTAGGCTTTTGGCCTAAGTTGGTCTAATGCCAAGGATCGCGGCTACTCTCCCCGGTGTACTGAGGAGTGTTATCTGGATACCACTGGCTAACGATCTCCTCCGGATCCCACTGATAAGATGATGGACGATAAGGGTCCAGTGGAGGTTCCGGCTCAGGCTCTGGAGCGGATGTCTGGCCTCGATGAGCGTACACCGCTTCCGGTGAGACAAGGTAATTATCTACAGTTAAATCAAACAACAAAGGCGCAGGCAGGGCCAATAATCTCATTGTGTTTGTTATTATATCTCAGGTTATACAGAAGCATCTTATCTTTGTTGTCAATAATAAACTCATGCGCTACCATGCTCCTGTAATCTAAAAAGGAAAGAGGCAGCATTGTCTCCTCTTTCTCATAATGCCTAATGGGTATCTCAAAATGTTTAGCAAGGCATGCAGCATAGATACCTCCAAAGATGGGGCCCTTTGTACGGTTCAGGCTTAGCCGTTTAGCAATAATGGCACACATACTAAAACTGTTATCACCAAACAAGGCATGGAATAGAATAATGATATCAGGAACACTGAAGTTTCCACTATTTCCACGACCAATTAAGCATCGACTAGCAAATATGGCAAAGTAGCATAAAACAGGAAAATGTATGCTAGTGATTCTCGCATCGGGACCCTTCTTTGAATCCCCTACAATAATAGTGTTAACAAAACCATCCACATCTTTACGATGTGGTTCATCTAAGCTGCCCTCAAAGGGTATTCTACATACCGCGCAAAAATTACATAAAGACATTTCCTTGAACTCATCATATAAATGAAATGATACTGAAGGAGGTGAATTCTTAGGATAATAATAAAAGTTTTGTACGAAAGTATTGGTGAGTAAGAGATACTGATCGATCCGGTCGTGGAGGAAGTCGGTGAGGCCCGCATTTTCATTCAAAGAATAAAAGTCTTCATAAATCCCGGCTTCTCTCAAGAAATCATCACATGGCCACTCACAAGGCCTTACTTCCACTATGCGAGGAAGATTATACTTGGCCTTTTCTTTCTCCTTAGCTTGTTTATCCTTGGAGCTTTGACTAGAAGAACCCCTCAATAATCTCCTTATCATTTTCTGAATTTTTTTGAAATTTTTAGTAACTTCAAAATAAAAGTGAATAAAACTAAACAAGATTGATAACAACTACTCCCACAAGTGCCTAGAGCCTATATCATGCATTAGAATTACTTGGGACCTCATAAATTTGACATGCAAGCTCAAGAACAGGGTCACCTATGCAGCAAAAAATTGCAATGAATAAAGCACTAGAACAAAAACTAATTGGACCAATGGAGGAGTCACATACCAAGCAACAATCTCCCAAAGCAGTTTTGTGAATGGAGCTTTGAGCAAGGAGATCGAAAATCGCAACAAAATGAGCTAGAACTCATGCTTGAGCTGGATGGGGATTTTTTTGGGAGGAAGATGGAGTGTGTGGGTGTAGGAATAAGTGGAGGGGGCCACCGTGGGCCTACGAGACGGGGGGGGCACCCAGGGGGTGCGGGCGCGCTCTCAACCCTCGTGGCCAGGTGCTTGCCCCCCTGCAGTGTTCTCAGTGCCTCAAATCCTCAAATATTTCATAAAAAATCATACTAAATTTGCAGGGCATTTGGAGCACTTCTATTTTCGGGATATTTTTTTATTGCACGGATAAATCAGAAAATAGACAGATAATACTATTTTTGCTTTATTTAATCTATATAACGGAAAGTAAAAAGAGGGTACAGAAGGTTGTGCCTTCTAGTTTCATCCATCTCATGATCATCAAAATGAATCCACTAACAAGGTTGATCAAGTCTTGTTAACAAACTCATTCTGAATAACATGAAACCGGAGAAACTTCAAATAACACTAGGTTACCTCAACGGGGATATGAACATCCCCAACAATAAGAATATCATACTTTTTCTTGACAGTAGGAAGAGGAAATTCAAAACCTCCAGTAATGATAGTTGGAACTTTTCCAATAGAATTGATGCTATGAACTTGAGGTTGTTTCCTCAGGAAGTGTACCATATGCTCATTGCCATTAACATGAAAAGTGGCATTGCCTTTGTTGCAATCAATAACAGCCCCTGCATTATTCAAAAAGGGTCTACCAAGGATAATTGACATACTATCGTCCTCGGGAATATCAAGGATAACAAAGTCCGTTAAGATAGTGACATTTGCAACCACAATAGGCACATCCTCACAAATACCGACAGGTATAGCAGTTGATTTATCAGCCATTTTCAAAGATATTTCAGTAGGTGTCAACTTATTCAATTCAAGTCGACGATATAAAGAGAGAGGCATAACACTAACACCGGCTCCAAGATCACATCAAGTAGTTTTAACATAATTTCTTTTAATGGAGCATGGTATAGTTGGTACCCCTGGATCTCCAAGTTTCTTTGGTATTCCACCCTTAAAACTATAATTAGCAAGCATGGTGGAAATTTCACCTTCCGGTATCTTTCTTTTATTTGTAATGATATCCTTCATATATTTAGCATAAGGATTTAATTTAAGCATATCAGTTAAGCGCATACGTAAGAAGATAGGTCTAATCATTTCAGCAAAGCGCTCAAAATCCTCATCATCCTTTGTCTTGGATGGTTTAGGAGGAAAGGGAATGGGTTTCTGAACCCATGGTTCTCTTTCTCTACCATGCTTCCTAGAAACAAAGTCTCTTTCATCATAACGTTGATTCTTTGATTGTGGGTTCAACCTCTACATCATTGTTATTGCTAGGTCGAGCATCAACATGAACATTATCATTAACATTATCACCAGGTTCATGTTCATCATTTGATTGTATTTCCGCATCGAAAATAGAAATATCATTGGGATTCTCAGGTGTGTATATAACAGGTTCACTAGAAGCATGCAAAGTCCTATCATTTTTCTTTTTCTTCTTTTTAGAAGAACTAGGTGCCTCTAAATTATTTCTCTGAGAATCTTGCTCGATTCTCTTAGGGTGGCCTTCAGGATACAAAGGTTCCTGAGTCATTCTACCCGTTCTACTAGCCACTCTAACAACAAAGTCATGTTTATTACTTAATTCATCGAGCAAATCACTTTGATCTTTAAGTACTTGTTCAGCTTGAGTGGTAACCATAGAAGCATATTTGCTAATGAGTTTAAGTTCACCTTTAACTCTAGCCATATAATCACTCAAGAGTCCTATCTCGAAAGCAATATTCTTTAATTCTCTACCAACATAAGCTTTAAAACTTTCTTGTCTAGCCATAAAGTCATCAAATTCATCTAAGCATGGGCTATGAAATTTAGTAGTCGGGATTTCAACTTTATCATATCTATAGAGAGAATTTACCTTTACTACCCGTGTCAGGTTATCAATACAATGTATTTCTTCAACACGCGATATATTAAGACCATGTATTTCTTCAATAGGAGGTAAATTCTTAACATCTTCAGCTTTAATACCCTTTTCTTTCATTGATTTCTTTGCCTCTTGCATATCTTCGGGACTGAGAAATAGAACACCCCTCTTCTTCGGAGTAGGTTTAGGAATAGGCTCAGGAGCTGGCTCAATTGGCTCAGGAATTGGCTCAGGAAGAGTCCATTTATTTTCATTAGTCAACATATTATTCAATAACAATTCAGCTTGGTCGACTGTTCTTTCCCTGAAAACACAACCAACACAACTATCCAAGTAGTCCTTGGAAGCATCGGTTAGTTCATTATAAAAGATATCAAGTATTTCATTTTTCTTAAGAGGATGATCAGGAAAAGCATTAAGTAATCGGAGAAGCCTCCCCCAAGCTTGTGGGAGACTCTCTTCTTTGATTTGCACAAAATTATATATTTCCCGCAAGGCAACTTGTTTCTTATGAGCAGGGAAATATTTAGTAGAGAAGTAATAAATCATATCCTGGGGACTACTCACACAACCAGGATCAAGAGAATTAAACCAAGTTTTAGCATCACCCTTTAATGAGAGCGGATATATCTTGAGGATATAATAATAGCGAGACTTCTCATCATTAGTAAACAGGGTGGCTATATCATTCAACTTGGTAAGATGTGCCACAACTGTTTCAAATTCATAGCCATAAAAAGGATCAGATTCAACCAAAGTAATAATCTCAGGATCAATAGAGAATTCATAATCCTTATCAGTAACACAGATAGGTGAAGTGGCAAAAGCAGGGTCATGTTTCATTCTAGCATTAAGGGATTGCTGCTTCCATTTAGCTAATAACTTCTTAAGATCATATCTATCATTGCAAGCAAAAATAGCTCTAGCAGCTTCTTCATCCATAACATAACCCTCACGAACAACAGGCAATTCATAATTAGGGGGAGAACCTTCATCATCACTATCATCAATAATTTCGTTCTCAATAATTTCATTTTCTCTAACCCTAGCAAGTTGTTCTTCAAGATATTCACCTAATGGCACAGTAGTATCAAGCACAGAAGTAGTTTCATCACAAGTATCATTCATAGCAGAAGTGGCATCATCAATAACATGCGACATATCAGAATTCATAGCAGTAGCAGGTTTAGGTATCGCAAGCTTACTCAAAACAGAAGGAGAATCTAGTGCAGAGCTAGATGGCAGTTACTTACCTCCCCTCGTAGTTGAGGGAAAAATCTTAGTTCTTGCGTCTTCCAAGTTCTTCATAGTGATCAGGAGATATAAATCCCAAGTAACTCAAAGAATAGAGCTATGCTCCCCGGCAACGGCGCCAGAAATTAGTCTTGATAACCGACAAGTATAGGGGATCGCAACAACTTTCGAGGGTAGAGTATTCAACCCAAATTTATTGATTCTACACAAGGGAGCCAAAGAATATTCTCAAGTATTAGCAGTTGAGTTGTCAATTCAACCACACCTGGATAACTTAGTATCTGCAGCAAAGTATTTAGTAGCAAAGTAGTATGATAGTAATGGTAACATTAGCAAAAGTAAAGATAGCAGTTTTGTAGTAATTGTAACAGTAGCAACGGAAAAGTAAATAAGCAAAGCATAATATCTGAAAAGCTCGTAGGCATTGGATCAATGATGGATAATTATGTCAGATGCGATTCCTCATGTAATAGCTATAACATAGGGTGACACAGAACTAGCTCCAGTTCATCAATGTAATGTAGGCATGTATTCCGAATATAGTCACACGTGCTTATGGAAAAGAACTTGCATGGCATCTTTTGTCCTACGCTCTCGTGGCAGCGGGGTCCTAGTGGAAACTAAGGGATATTAAGGCCTCCTTTTAATAGAGTACTAGACCAAAGCATTAACACATAGTGAATACATGAACTCCTCAAACTACGGTCATCACCGAGAAGTATCCCGATTATTGTCACTTCACGGTCGTCGGATCATAACACATAATAGGTGACTATAGACTTGCAAGATAGGATCAAGAACTCACATGTATTCATGAAAACATAATAGGTCCAGATCTGAAATCATGGCACTCGGGCCCTAGTTACAAGCATTAAGCATAGCAAAGTCATAGCAACATCAATCTCAGAACATAGTGGATACTAGGGATCAAACCCTAACAAAACTAACTTGATTACATGGTAAATATCATCCAACCCATCACCGTCCAGCAAGCCTACGATGGTATTACTCACGCAGGCGGTGAGCATCATGAAATTGGTGATGGAGGATTGTGGATGATGACGACAGCGACGAATCCCCCTCTCCGGAGCCCCGAACGGACTCCAGATCAGCCCTCTCGAGAGAGATTAGGGCTTGGCGGCGGCTCCATATCATAAAACGCGATGAAACTTTCTCTTTGATTTTTTTCTTCACGAAACGGAATATATGGAGTTGGAGTTGAGGTCGGTGGAGCATCAGGGGGCCCACGAGACAGGGGGGCACGCCCAAGGGAGGGGGGCGCGCCCCCCCACCCTCGTGGACAGGGTGTGGGCCCCCTGGCCTTGATTCTTTTGCCGGTATTTTTTGTATTTTCCAAAAGTTATCTCCGTGGATTTTCTGGTCATTCCGAGAACTTTGTTTTCTGCACAATAGATAACACAATGGCAGTTCTGCTGAAAACAATGTTAGTCCGGGTTAGTTTCATTCAAATCATGCAAGTTAGAGTCCAAAACAAGGGCAAAAGTGTTTGGAAAAGTAGATACGTTGGAGATGTATCAGTATGAACCATGGATAAGTTGGAATGTAGTAGATATTACACCGGTATAAATAAAGAATGAGTTCACAACAGTACCATAAAGTGGTGATTTTCTTTCTTATACTAACGGATCTCATAAGATTTTCTATTGAGTTTTGTGTTGGAAGTTTTCAAGTTTCGGGTAAAGATTTGATGCACTATGGAACAAGGAGTGCCAAGAGCCTAAGCTTGGGGATGCCCAAGGCACCCCAAGGTAATATCCATGTACAACCAAGATCCTAAGCTTGGGGATGCCCCGGAAGGCATCCCCTCTTTCTTATTCGTCTATCGGTAACTTTACATGAGACTATATTTTTATTCACCACATGATATGTGTTTTGCTTGGAGCGTCTTGTATGATATGAGTCTTTGCTTTTTAATTTCCCACAATCATCCTTGTTGTACACTGCTACGTCTTGAGCTTGTGTTGGTTTTCCTCGAAGAGGAGAGGGTGATGCAGCAATAGTAGCGTAAGTATTTGCCTCAGTTTTTGAGAACCAAGGTATCAATCCAGTAGGAGGCTCCTCAACAAGTCCCACGAACCTACACAAACAAATAAAGAACTCGCAACCAACGCGATAAAGGGGTTGTCAATCCCTTCACAGCCACTTGCGAAAGTGAGATATGATAGAGATAATATGATAAGATAAATATATTTTTGGTATTTTATAATATAGATGCAGAAAATAAAGATGCAAATAAAAGTAGATTGGAAGCAAATATGATAAGAGATAGACCCAGGGGCCATAGGTTTCACTAGAGGCTTCTCTCAAGAGCATAAGTATTACGGTGGGTGAACAAATTACTGTCGAGCAATTGATAGAAAAGCAAATAATTATGACGTTATCTAGGCATGATCATGTATATAGGCATCACATCCATAACAAGTAGACCGACTCCTGCCTGCATCTACTACTATTACTCCACACATCGACCGACTCCTGCCTCATCTAGAGTATTAAGTTCACAAAGAACAGAGTAACACATTAAGCAAGATGACATGATGTAGAGGGATAAACTCAAGCAATATGATATAAACCCCATCTTGTTATCCTCGATGGTAACAATACAATACGTGCCTTGCAACCCTTTCTGTCACTGGGTAAGGACACCGCAAGATTGAACCCAAAGCTAAGCACTTCTCCCATGGCAAGAAAGATCAATCTAGTAGGCTAAACCAAACTGATAATTCAAAGAGACTTGCAAGGATAACTCAATCATACATAAAAGAATTCAGAGAAGATTCAAATATTATTCATAGATAAACCTGATCATAAACCCACAATTCATCGGATCTCGACAAACACACCGCAAAAAGAGATTACATCAAATAGATCTCCACAAGAGAGGGGGAGAACATTGTATTGAGATCCAAAAAGAGAGAAGAAGCCATCTAGCTAATAACTATGGACCCGTAGGTCTGTGGTAAACTACTCACAACTCATCGGAGAGGCAAGGATGTTGATGTAGAAGCCCTCCGTGGTCGATTCCCCCTCCGGTAGAGTGCTGACGAAGGCTCAAAGATGAGATCTCGCAGATACAGAATGTTACGGTGGTGGAAATTGTGTTTCGTCCTGCCCCTAGATGTTTTCGGGGTACGTAGGCTTATATAGGAGGAAGAAGTACGTCGGTGGCTGCCCGAGGGGCCCACGAGACAGGGGGCGCGCCCTACAGGGGGGGCGCCCTCGTATCTCGTGGGAGCATCGGCTGCTTCTTGACTTGCACTCCAAGTCCTCTGTATCAGGTTTGTTCCAAAAATCACGCTTCCGAAGGTTTCATTCCGTTTGGACTCCGTTTGATATTCCTTTTCTTTGAAATACTGAAATAGGCAAAAAAACAGCAATACGGGCTGGGCCTCCGGTTAGAAGGTTAGTCCCTAAAATGATATAAATGTGTAAAATAAAGCCCATAGACATCCAAAACAGGTAATATAATAGCATGGAACAATCAAAAATTATAGATACGTTGGAGACGTATCAAGCATCCCCAAGCTTAATTCCTGCTCGTCCTCGAGTAGGTAAATGATAAAAAGAAATTTTTGATGTGGAATGCTACCTAGCATAATTCTCAATGTAGTTTTCTTTAATGTGGCATGAATGTTCAGATCCAAATGATTCAAGATAAAAGCTTATAAAACATAAAAATAATAATGCTTCAAAGCATACTAACAAATAATCATGTCCTATCAAAATAACATAGCCAAAGAAAGCTTATCCCTACAAAATCATATAGTTAGGCCATGCTTCATTTTCATTAAACAAAATACTCCCATCATGTACAACCCCGATGATGAGACGAGCAATTGTTTCATACTTTTTAACATGCTTCAGCTTTTTTCAACTCTTACGCAATACATGAGCGCAAGCCATGGACATAGCACTATGGTGGTATGGTGGTTGTAGGGACCAAAAGGGAGAAGATAGTCTCACATCGACTAGGCGTATCAACGGGCTATGGAGATGCCCATCAATAGATATCATTGTGAGTGAGTAGGGATTGCCATGCAACGGATGCACTAGAGCTATAAATGAAAGCTCAACAAAAAGAAACTAAGTGGGCGTGCATCCAACTTGCTTGCTCACGAAGACCTAGGGCGTTTTGAGGAAGCCCATCATTGGAATATACAAGCCAAGTTCTATAATGAAGAATTCCCACTAGTATATGAAAGTGACAACATATGAGACTCTCTATCATGAAGATCATGGTGCTATTTTCAAGCACAAGTGTGGAAAAGGAGATAGTAGCAATTGTCCCTTCTCTCTTTTTCTCTCTTTTTCTTTTTTTTCTTTTTTTTCTTTCCCTTTTTTCTTTTCCTTTTTTCTTTTTTTTTCTTTTTGGTGGACTTCTTTGGCCTCTTTTATTTTTATAAAGTCCGAAGTCTCATCCCGACTTGTGGGGGAATCATAGTCTTCATCATCCTTTCCTCACTAGGACAATGCTCTAATAATGAAGATCATCACACTTTTATGGATTTACAACTCAAAAATTACAACTCAAAACTAGAACAAGATATGACTCTATGTAAATGCCTCCGGCGGTGTACCGGGATATGCAATGAATCAAGAGCGACATGTATGAAAATTATGAAGGTGGCTTTGCCACAAATACGATGTCAACTACATGATCATGCAAAGAGCAATATGACATGGTATCAATACTACATGGTCCTTCTTGCTACGTCTTGAGCTTGCGTTGGTTTTCCTCGAAGAGGAGAGGGTGATGCAGCAATAGTAGCGTAAGTATTTCCCTTAGTGTTTGAGAACCAAGGTATCAATCCAGTAGGAGGCTCCTCAACAAGTCCCACGAACCTACACAAACAAATAAAGAACTCGCAACCAACGCGACAAAGGGGTTGTCAATCCCTTCACGGCCACTTGCGAAAGTGAGATCTGATAGAGATAGTATTATAAGATAAATATATTTTTGGTATTTTATAATATAGATGCAGAAAATAAAGATGCAAATAAAAGTAGATTGGAAGCAAATATGATAAGAGATAGACCCGGGGGGCATAGGTTTCACTAAAGGCTTCTCTCAAGAGCATAAGTATTACGGTGGGTGAACAAATTACTGTCGAGCAATTGATAGAAAAGTGTAATTATGATGTTATCTAGGCATGATCATGTATATAGGCATCACGTCCGTAACAAGTAGACCGACTCCTGCCTGCATCTACTATTATTACTCCACACATCGACCGACTCCTGCCTGCATCTAGAGTATTAAGTTCAGAAAGAATAGAGTAACACATTAAGCAAGATGACATGATGTAGAGGGATAAACTCAAGCAATATGATATAAACCCCATCTTGTTATCCTCGATGGCAACAATACAATACATGCCTTGCAACCCTTTCTGTCACTGGGTAAGGACACCGCAAGATTGAACCCAAAGCTAAGCACTTCTCCCATGGCAAGAAAGATCAATCCAGTGGGCCAAACCAAACTGATAATTCGAAGAGACTTGCAAAGATAACTCAATCATACATAAAAGAATTCAGAGAAGATTCAAATATTATTCATAGATAAACTTGATCATAAATCCACATTTCATTGGATCTCGACAAACACACCTCAAAAGGAGATTACATCGAATAGATCTCCACAAGAGAGGGGGAGAACATTGTATTGAGATCCAAAAAGAGAGAAGAAGCCATCTAGCTAATAACTATGGACCCGTAGGTCTGTGGTAAACTACTCACAACTCATCGGAGAGGCAAGGATGTTGATGTAGAAGCCCTCGGTGGTCGATTCCCCCTCCGGCAGAGTGCCGACGAAGGCTCCAAGATGAGATCTCGCGGATACAGAAGGTTACGGTGGTGGAAATTGTGTTTTGTCCTGCCCCTGGATGTTTTCGGGGTACGTAGGCTTATATAGGAGGAAGAGGTACGTTAGTGGCTGCCCAAGGGGCCCACGAGACAGGAGGGTACGTAGGCTTATATAGGAGGAAGAGGTACGTTAGTGGCTTCTTGACTTGCACTCCAAGTCCTCTGGATCACGTTTGTTTCAAAAATCACGCTCCCGAAGGTTTCATTCCGTTTGGACTCCATTTGATATTCCTTTTCTTCGAAATACTGAAATAGGCAAAAAAACAGGAATACGGGCTGGGCCTCCGGTTAGTAGGTTAGTCCCAAAAATGATATAAATGTGTAAAATAAAGCCCATAGACATCCAAAACAGTTAATATAATAGCATGGAACAATTAAAAATTATAGATATGTTGGAGATGTATCATACACACCTTTTGAGAGGGACACACATGTGATTTATTAGAATACTCTTTGTGCTTCATTATATCTTTTGAGCTAGGCAATTTTGCTCTAGTGCTTCACTTATATCTTTTTAGAGCATGGTGGTGGTTCTATTTTATATAAATTATTGAACTCTCATGATTCACTTATATTATATTGAGAGTCTCTAAACAGCATGGTAATTTGCTTTGGTTATGAATTTAGACCTAATATGATGGGCATCCAAGAGGGATATAATAAAAACTTTCATATAAAGTGCATTGAATACTATGAGAAGTTTGATTCCTTATGATTGTTTTGAGATATGAGGATGGTAATATTAGAGTCATGCTAGTGAGTAAGTGTGTACTGTAGAATTACTTGTGTTAAAGTTTGTGATTCACGTAGCATGCAGGTATGGTGAACAGTTATGTGATGAAGTCGGAGCATGATTTATTTATTGATTGTCTTCCTTATGAGTGGTGGTCGGGGACGAGCGATGGTCTTTTCCTACCAATCTATCCCCCTAAGAGCATGTGCGTAGTACTTTGTTTTGATGACTAATAGATTTTTGCAATAAGTATGTGAGTTCTTTATGACGTATGTTGAGTCCATGGATTATACGCTCTCTCACCCTTCCACCATTGGTAGCCTCTCTAGTACCGCACAACTTTCCCCGATACCATACACCCGCCATATACCTTCCTCAAAACAACCACCATACCTACCTATTATGGCATTTCCATAGTCATTCCGAGATATATTTCCATGCAACTTTCCACCATTTCGTTTATTATGACATGCTTCATTATTTTCATATTGCTTTGCATGATCATGTAGTTGACATTGTATTTGTGGCAAAGCCGCCATTCATAATTCTTTAATACATGTTACTCTTGAGTCATTGCACATCCTGGTACACCGCCGGAGGCATTCATATAGAGTCATATTTTGTTCTATGTATCGAGTTGTAATTTTTGAGTTGTAAGTAAATAAAAGTGTGATGATCTTCATTATTACAACATTGTCCCATGTGAGGAAAGGATGATGGAGACTATGTTTCCCCCACAAGTCGGGATGAGACTCCGGACGAAAAAAAAAGAAAAAAGAGGCCAAAGAAGCCCACACACAAAAAATGAGAGAAAAGAGAGAAGCGACAATGTTACTATCCTTTTTTTCCCACACTTGTGCTTCAAAGTAGCACCATGATCTTCATGATAGAGAGTCTCCTATTTTGTCACTTTCATATACTGCTAGGATTTTTTCATTATAGAACTTGGCTTGTATATTCCAATGATGGGCTTCCTCAAATTTCCCTAGGTCTTCGTGAGCAAGCGAGTTGGATGCACACCCACTTAGTTTCTTTTTGAGCTTTCATAAACTTATAGCTCTAGTGCATCCATTGCATGGCAATCCATACTCACTCACATTGATATCTATTGATGGGCATCTCCATATCCCGTTGATACGCCTAGTTGATGTGAGACTATCTCCTTCTTTTTGTCTTCTCCACAACCACCATATTCTATTCCACCTATAGTGCTATTTCCATGGCTCACGCTCATGTATTGCGTGACAGTTGAAAAAGTTTGAGAACACCAAAAGTATGAAACAATTGCTTGGCTTGTATCGGGGTTGTGCATGATTTGAATATTTTGTGTGATGAAGATGGAGCATAGCCAGACTATACGATTTTGTAGGGATAGCTTTCTTTGGCCATGTTATTTTGAGAACACATGATTGCTTTATTAGTATGCTTGAAGTATTATCATTTTTATGTCAATATTAAACTTTTGTATTGAATCTTATGGATCTGAACATTCATGCCACAATGAAGAAAATTACATGGATAAATATGTTAGGTAGCATTCCACATCGAAAATTCTGTTTTTATCATTTACCTACTCGAGGACGAGCAGGAATTAAGCTTGGGGATGCTATATACGTCTCCAACGTATCTATAATTTTTGATTCTTCCATACTATTATATTATCTTTTTTGGATATTTTATATGCATTAATATGCTATTTTATATTATTTTTGGGACTAACTTATTAACCTAGAGCCCAGTGTTAGTTTCTGGTTTTTCCTTTTTTTTGAGCTTCGCGAAAAAGGAATACCAAAGTAACCAAACGGAATGAAATGTCACGATGATTTTTCTTGCACCAGAAGACACCCAGGGGACTTGGAGTTCAAGTCAGAAGAGCCACGAGGCGCCGACAAGGGTGGAGGGCGCGCCCCCTACCTTGTGGGCCCCTTGTGACCCCCTGACCTAGTTCTGCCTCCTATATATTCACATATATTCCCAAACCACTAGAAGCATCCACAAAAACACTTTTCCACTGCCGCAACCTTCTTTTCCCGTGAGATACCATATTGGGGCCTTTCTCGGCATCCCGCCGGAGGGGGACTCAATCATGGAGGGCATCTACATCAACTCTATTGCCTTTCCAATGAAGCGTGAGTAGTTTACTTTAGACCTACAGGTCCATAGCTAGTAGCTAGATGGCTTCTTCTCTCTCTCTCTCTTTGATTCTCAATACCATGTTCTATTCGATGTTCTTGGAGATCTATCCTTTGTAATCTTCTTTTGCAGTGTGTTTGTCGAGATCTGATGAATTGCGGATTTATGATCAGCTTATCTATGAATATTATTTGAATCTCCTTTGAATTCTTATATGCATGATTTGGTATCTTTGTATTTCTCTTTGAATTATCGGTTTGGTTTGGCCAACTAGATTGGTTTTTCTTGCAATGGGAGAGGTTCCTAGCTTTGGATTCAATCTTGCATGATTTCACCCAGTGACAAAGTAGGGGTAGCGAGACACGTATTGCATTGTTGCCATCTAGGATAAAAAGATGAGATTTCCATCATATTGCTTGAGTTAATTCCTCTACATCATGTCATCTTACTTAATGCGTTACTCTGTTCTTATGAACTTAATACTTTAGATGCAGTCAGGAGTCGGTTTATGTGTGGAGTAATAGTAGTAGAAGCAGAATCATTTTGGTCTACTTGACACAGACTTGATGCCTATATTGCATAATCGTTGACTTGGATATCGTCATAATTTTGCGCTTTTCTATCAATTGTTCAACAGTAATTTTTTCACTCACCGTATTATTTGCCTTCATGAGAGAAGTCTCTAGTGAAACCCATGGCCCCCGGGTCTATTTTCCATCACATTGGTTCCCAATCTACTATTTTGCAATCTTTTATTTCCAGATCTATACATCAAAAATCCCAAAAATATTTTATCTTTTGTTTAGTTTTATTTACCTATCTCTATCAGTTCTCACCTTTGCAAGTGGCCGTGAAGGGATTGACAACCCCTTTATCGCGTTGGGTGCAAGTGTTTGATTGTTTGTGCATGTATTGGTGATTTGCACGTTCTTCTCCTACTGGATTGATACCTTGGTTCTCAAACTGAGGGAAATACTTATCTCTACTTTTCTGCATCACCCTTTCCTCTTCAAGGGAAAAACCAACGTAAGCTCAATAAGTAGCATCATGGTCTGAGATAATAGTCATTGCCACTCCATGTAGACACAAAATTTCCCTACAAAAGAGATTTGCAACATGTGAAGCATCGTCTATCTTGTTGCATGGAATGAAATGTGCCATTTTAGAGAAACTGTCCACAACAGCAAGTACAGAATCCTTGCCATTTTGAGTTCTAGGTAAACCAAGCACAAAGGCCATACTAATATCTTCCCATGGGTGATATGGAATAGGAAGTGACTTATAGAGACCATGGGATTGAGCTTTAGACTTAGCTTTGCAACATGTAGAGGATTAGTTGGTGAAGCGTGAGGTGTCACAGAACATCTTGGGCAAAAAATAGTGACCCATAAGTCCTCCTCCATGAGCCTCTTGCAAAAGTAACAAACAAAGAGAAGACTCAGGTATACAAAGTTTGTTAGCACTTATTAGATAATCATCCTTGATATAATATCGTTCCCAAGATGTATGCGTCAAACATTTGGCATAAGGAATAGCAAAAGTAGGATCATGCGCATTCAAGTCTTTTATGAGCTCAGAATCAATGATATTCAATTCAAGTTTAGTAACACGCATGCATTTGCGGGAAAGAGCGTCCGCCACAACATTTTCCTTACCTTTGATGTACTTGATAACATAGAGAAATTACTCAATGAATTCACTCCACTTAGCATGTCACTTATTCAATTTAGTTTGACCCTTAAGGTATTTAAGTGTTTCCTGATCCGTATGGATGATAAATTCATGAGGGCGAAGATAGTGTTCCCACACATGCAAGACTCTCACTAAAGCATATAACTCTTTGTCATAAATAGGATAACTAAGTTGTGTTCCAGAAAGTTTTTCACTAAAGTAAGCGATTGGGCGCTTCTCTTGCATTACCACACCTCCTATGCCATTAACACTAGCATCGCAATGAAATTCAGAAGTTTTATCAAAGTTGGGTAATGCAAATAATGGAGCATGTGTAAGTAAATTCTTAAGCTCATTGAATGTGGTGTCTTGGGATGGTCCCCAAACAAATGATGCATTCTTCTTACTCAAAGCATGCAAAGGAGATGCAATTGTACTAAAATTCTTTACAAAGAAATGTTAGAAACTGACTAACACTACGAAAAAAATACACTTCCGTGATGATACGTGTTTGTCACAGTAGGTCGCATTTTTTGTCATGCGTATACATCCATGATGATTTTATGATAGAATCAAGATAGTCATACCTGTCCTGTCGTAGAAGTGTTCCATGACATTACCAAAATTATCATCACGGAAGTGTCCACTTCCATGATGATAAATTGTGCGTTACAGAAGTGCTTTCGTCAAGGGTGACCGACACGTGGCATCCACCGTAACGGGACACTGTTAAGCTATCGGGTCCAGTTTTGGATCCGATAACCCGTTAACATCCCGGACCAGTGAGGATTTTCCACATGTAAAATTCTCATTGGCGAGAGGAAACACGTGTTGGCTCGCCGCTGGGATAGATGTCATCCACTCATTGGATAGGAGGCGCCTATGATACGTCAACACATGGCATGGCCCAACAGAGGCCCATTCCAGTGAAAAGGCCGGCCCATTTGACTTGGTCAAAAGGTAACGGGCCAGCCCACGAAAAGCCTGTTAACGGCCTATTCGTATATAGCCCATTTACGGCCCACTAACTCCCGGCCCGTTACAACCTATCGGAATTAAGCCCAGTACCTTCATCTGGGCCGTCCAATATGATTCCAGCCCATTGTAACTTCCGGCCCATGTATGGCCCATGATGTCTTTCGACCCATATGAGGCCCTCTGTAACTCTCGACCCATTAAAGGCCGAGATGAAACTGGCCCATAATGAACAATGTATCGCTTTCTACCCATTAACGACCCATTATTCCGTCGACCGTTTCCAGCCCGTGTTAACTTTCGGCCTTCTAAGGGCCCATTTATTCTTGGGATCATTTCTAGAATTCGGTTAGTTACGGTCCATTACTGGCATGTTCCGTTTGTGGGCCAAATTCAGCCCATGGTTACATTCGGCCCGTTTGTGGCCCATTAACCCGTTGGGTTGTTTTCATAGTGTTATCAAATGCGTCCTATTAACGGCCCGTTATGGTCCACGAATAATATGACCCATGTTTTGTGAAATGATTATACGGCCCGTAGAAGGCCCATGGATCCTACGGCCCATAGAAGACCAATGGATCCTATGGCCCGTAGAAGGCCCATGGATCATATGGCCCGTAGAAAGTCCATGGATCCTACGGCCCATAGAAGGCCCATGGATCCTACGGCCCGTATAAGGCCCACGGATCCTACAGCCCGCAGGAGGCCCATGGTTACAACAGTCCGTGTGTTGCCATGATTATTGTGGCCTAGTTACCAAAAATAGGTTATTGTGGCCACTAGAAAAATGTGAAAAAGGAATTGAAGTGACTACAAGCAAACAACTAAACAAGACAATAAGGAAATAAATAATCAAGCAACTAATGCTATCCTATTACAGCTATTAGACATATTACATCCACTGGGCATCAGTTCGCCACCAGTGCAAATATAGGGAACAAAGCAGCATATTACATACACTGGCCGTCAAAATTGGCCACCAGTGCAAATAAACGAGGTAGCAAAACAAGTCCATAACTGAAACAACTTCAGAAGAGCTCAAGAAATGTTATCCTGGGTATTCACCATGCTGGCAATAAGCTTAGCAAGATTCCTCCAACGCTGGTTGTTGCACCAGAAAGTATGCATCTGAATGCTCTAGGGACTTCCGCAGTCCTTCTGCTTCTTGCCGCAGCACTGCTGATTGATGTCTTTCAGCTTGTAGTTGAGACTCAAGTAACCAAACTGATTCAGACAGTGAGTTTGAATAGCTTGTGCAAGCGGTAGTGGCCAGTAACTCGAACAGTAAACCAAGATAGGACTTTGGGGTTGCCTCACTATCTTCAAGATAGTTTTCCTTAGCTGTTTTATCATCTTTGTTGGAGATTAACAAGGATGTCTCACGATCCTGAACCTTATCTGCATTACTTCCTTTATCATTGCTTAGTAAGGCACTCTTCCCCAATATTCTGTCAGCATTCTAAAAGAAGAAACAAGCAGACACATAACAGGTTTAGCATGTACTAGTATATGAAACTCATTTCGGTGAACCAGTTCATTAGTAAGGTGGACAAGATTAAACTACCAAGTCTTCTATTGCCAACTAGTACACTATAAAAGCATCAAACAAACATATATCTATGCCCTATGGTCACTGCATTGTCTTGCCAAATCAAAATAGAGACACGGTTCAAATCATATCAGTTCAAGACAAAGGAGCACTGAAAGAATACAAAGCGTGGGAAACTACATGGCACACCAAGATTTTAGATGGGTACCACGGGTCTACATGTACAACAACATTATTGGCCCTATTATGATGCTAGTAATGTGCATGATATGAGAAGTCAACTATATACACAATTGAAATTGAAATCAACAGAGCTATTTATAAGAGGAAACCTGTTAAAGAAACATGCATAAACATATCTGTTGTGCCATTGGAGTTTCCATTGGATCGTTCAATTTAAAAATAAGTTTGTACGAGTAAATACAGTGATACAAGAGCAAAGCAGTATGCACGATGGCAATGGAATCTTAAATGAGACCAGTTGTTCTTCAGGTTTAAGCACTTGTTCTGCATGAACAGAGTACAGTAAGACGCAAAGCATATAGTACTTCAAATAAAATGAGCTCATAGACCTTACCACATTCTTGGTTTGGGGCCAGTAAAGAACAAGGTGTTCCCAGTCATCGTCCAGTAAATGTGTCTCATGAGAACGTAAGGGAATTTGATGAGTTTCTTTGCCAGTGAAGTACGTTTTCTTCAGGTAATTCCGATACTACCACCAAGCATTCTTGAAGATAGCAGAGGTATTAGCACAGGTTACCTCATCCTGAGTTTCCAAATCGGTCCTTCTCTATAGAGAAAAATGGGAAAATTTGTTGTATTATAACCATCATGGAGGTTGAATGTATGGAACAAAGCAAAGTAATTGCCATGAATAACATTATTTACACATGACTCCTGGACAAACACCTGCAACTGGCATTTTCCTTCATCTTCAGTATAATATGTCCATGATGGGAGGATACACACATAGGATTTAACAACATCAAATGCGATAGATGCTAAACTATGAATGGCTGGTTGTGCTTCCTCCACGGGAATAGGTGTACTAACTGGTGGAGTTGGGGTTCGCCATGGTAGTACTGGCGCTTTGGGCACTGGAGCTGCCTTACTAACTGCTGTTGTTTGGGAGCTCTGTGGTGGATATTGTGTTGTGTCAACAGGAGCTGGGTTACTATTTGCTGGGGTTGTGGTTAGATTGGGTGAAGTTGGTTCTCTGTCCATCGCAGTAGGGATAAAATCTGCAAGAGTCTGGGTTATGTGTGGTAGGGCTGGTTCTCGTGCATGTACAACCAGGGTGCTATCTCCACCAAGAGGTAGAACTGTTTTATTTGAAGATCGTGTTTTTACTCCGCTAGATACTGCCATCACCTGCTCCAATTCAAATGGCTGATAAACAGGAAACATAGTTGAATGTACTGACATTGTATGAGAGACGGATGCAACAGATAGTGTGGAAAAAAGAGGGCATTAAATAGTTGACATGTATATTGTTTAACTAAAACGGATAGCATGACATAGTTTCACATATATGATGTCTATGTAAACTGGATAGCATAGCATAACATAATTCAAAGATATGATGACTAACTAAACAGGATCGCATGACATAATTCACATACATGTTATCTAAGTAACCAGGATCATATGATTTAATTCACATATGTGATTTATATGCTAAGCAGAGGGCATTCACATATATGATGTCTGAACTAAGAACATGGTGTTGAATATTGTGTATATGATGTCTAAACTATGCAATGCAATACACCATATGCATGATATGAGCAGTAGAACCGTGCCAAGTTAGAGCATACACCTAGGTGGGGGAATAGGACTAGTCATCTATCTCTAAATCCATCTCTGAGGAGCTATCAGGACCCAGCAAGAGATCTGCTTCGACAGGTAGCACTGTCTGCTTTGAAGGCCTTGTTTTCACTCCAGATTTTTCCATCACCCACTCAAATGGCTGATTCACAGGAAGAGTAGTTTAATGTACAAACATTGTCGACAAATGGAAATTTAATGAAGAAAAGGATGGGCTAGATATCATTCAAATATATGATGCCTGGTTAAACAGGATGGCATTGCACATTTCACATATATTATGGCTGGCTAAAAGACATGAGACTGCATAATTCCCATATATGATATTGAAACTAAACAGGTGGCATTATAGAACATGTCTAAACTAGGCAGATAACATATATGATGTCAAAAGTAGGCATTGCAAGGCAACATATGCATGATATGACTAACACCATCATGCCAAGTTAGAGCAAACACCTTGGGGGTAAATAGGAGTGGCTAGTTGCGTCCAAATCCGCCTCAGAACAGATATCTTCCTCTGGATTACAATCTGGAGAGGGGGGAGGGTTTGTCATTGAACCCACCATGGAGCGATGTCTGCATGACATTGTATTGCCACGCAAAACTCTTCTCTTTTTCTCTACATGTTCAGCATGACTATGTACAATATCTGACATGCATATAAAAAATATAGTGAGATTATGTGAGGAGAGCATGCAGAAATCTAGAGTAATGGTAACAACTAGTGGATGGATCCAAAAATAATGATAGCAGGCTGATGATTGCTTTAATTTAATGAAAAACAGATGATGATTGCTTTACTATTTGTTTCCCACCCAAGATGAATAACCTAGGCATACCCTAGGTGAACCAAATATTAGACAGAGATACTATTCATTACTGCCTCGATATGTGCCCCACAACTAATTTAGAACTCAAGTTTGAACATCAATTTGGACCTGACTTGGAGTCTAAGAGGTGAACAGGAAAATAAAGTAGCAGGTAATATTAAGCAATGCATAACATAAGCATAAACAAAAGAGTGTGACCTCTCTTGTGGACCCGTGTACTCCTTAGGTTCATCTGCTAAGTCGATGATGGTGATGTTGTTCCGGTGGGTGCCAGTGACAGTGAAGGAGATCTGAGGCGGCGAAAGACGGTCAGGAGTCGTGATGTCTGGTTTGGTGGATGCTTCTGTCGATGGAGCGGCTTAGGTGAGGTGGACGATGTCGCGGCAGGAGTAGGACAAACCACACAAAGTTTTCTTCGACACCTACTTGTAACTGAAGTAATTCTGTAAGGGCTCATTTGGCTTGCATGATTCGAAAAATGCAGGGATAGGAAAAACACCATAATAGGATAGGAATGCACATGGTAAACAGAGCATTTGTAAACACATGATTTCTGTCAACTTGGGTGTTTGGTTCATAGGAATTGGAAAAGCAGAGGAATGCAAAGAAACATGGCCAAAATAAAGTGAAACCATATGAAAGCGTGTACAGTTAGAATGTTATTCTGCCACTAATGCACTTGGTCTTGTTTTCATGCATAGTATTTTGAAAGTAGGTCCATGTGGATGTTTTGCTCCATTCCTTTAAACAAAATGCATGAATAATTGAATAGTAGAGTGCCATAGGAAAATTTCCAATTGCTATGTTTTTCCGTTGAACAAAAATAGCCCTAATGGATCGACATGAATGTAGAGTAATAAGTGATGCAACAAGTGTACAACCTCTTTGTCGTAGCCGTGTCGACCTCAGCATCATTGGGTTGGTCGCTAGACAAGTTGAGGCAGAGGTGGCTGTCGGAGGTGTGGAGGAAGAATCGAGGAATCTGTAGACGGCGTCCAGGGTACTGCTCTATTGTGATGGATCGTTCTGTCGTTGGAGCAGCTCCGGTGAGCCATAAGACATCAAGGCTGAAGCAGCACAAGACAGACATCATTAATCTCAAGTGGGATTCTAATAGGATCTCCAATAGATCATGTAAAATAGATGTAAAATTTACATCATCAAAAACCACCTGACTACAACAGATGAGGTAAAAACTGTTAACTCTGAACTTAACTATCGAAACTAAAATTTACTGTGGAATCTAAATGTTATTGTTAAAACTGAACGCGATGGTAGTAGAGAGGCACTTGACATGTAGTTTAGGAAGGGTCTAGAGTTCATCTTCAACCTGCACCCCCCTCAGCCGCCAGCCACCACCGACCAAACCGTCGGCCCCCGCGCCGCCTCGCCGCCCTTGAACAACTCCCCACCATCGGCCCGCCGCCGCCTCGGCCAGCCCTCTAGCCCCCTGCCCCACCCTGAACCCTAAGATAGATAGTAGGGCTCCTCTCCGGCGAGCCCACCTCCCTGCTGCGGGTGGTTCTTCCTTAAGCACGGCGAGCCCCCCACCCCCCTTGAAAATTGACTGAGCCAAAAGTTGATTCAGTCGACTGAAGTGTAGCTAAATTGGAGCAGAGCAGAAGCACAAGCGAGAGGGAGAGAAGCAGCAGCAGCATGAGCGAGCGAGCAAGCGGGAGCTGGAGCAGCAGCAGCTGGGCAAGCGAGCGAGAGCCGAAGCAGCAACAACAGTGCGAGCGAGCGAGCGAGAGCCGGAGCAGCAACAGCAGATCCGGCTGGTATGGACGCCGCTGCCGAAGGGGCCTCACACTGGGGAGAGCCGCCGTGGTGATGTCGCCCGCGGCGCCGGCTTCAAGGTAGCCGCTCCATGGGGGTGCGGGATGGAGTACCATCAGTGCCGGGAGGTCGAGTTAAGGAGAAGGTGTGATGCGATGAGTGTACAACCTATTTGGTGGCGCCAAGTAGGCCTCGGCTTCGTCCGAGGAGTCGGTGAGGATGATGCGGTTCCAGTGGAGCAGGTTAAGGCAGCGCTGTGGGGATGGAGCAACCACGATAGAAGAGGCGATCATTGGAGCAACTCCTTGGAGGTGGAGGAAGGGGCGGCTGAACCGGCGGGACGACAAGATGGACGACGGATCCTCATACGGGGAGGTGGATGAGGGACGTTGAGCTGTTGCGGTGGACGATGTCGTCGGGGAAGAGGCTCCGGCTGGGCAGCAGTGAGGTGGCGGATGGAGGAGGGTGGGGTTTCGCGGCTGGAGTGGAGAGGTTATGGCGGCCTGGGATTTTGAATGGCCCTAAAAGGAGGCGATGGGAGGGGGAACCATGACTTAGGGACAACCTTGTCCAAAATGTAGGGTGTGTTACAAAAGTACCCCCAACGATTTGAACTAGCGACCCTTTCGGCCCAGGGTTAGAAGGGGCATTTCGCGTGTCGGGATTTGGCAGCTGGAGGGAGTTTTTGCGCGTGTTGTAATTTATGGATAGCAAGGCGCGGGTTGTGAAGGCGCTAGTTTTGTGAGCACGGTATCTGAATTTTCGGGATATAACAAGGCATGGGTTGAATTTTAGGGACAAGCCTAATGTGTAATACTGTAGTTGTACGTACCAAATCAATTCGCACTTCCCTCAACGAGAAAAAATGAAAAAAAATAAAACTATTCACACCACACAAAGAGAGAGTCTTGTCCCGTTTTACTATACAAATCCTATTCAAAGCTACTCCCTCCTTCCATCTATATAGGGCCTAATGCGTTTTTTGATGCTAACTTTGACCAAATATTAGAGCAATGATATATGACATGCAACTTACACAAAGCACACCGTTAACTTCGTCTGTGATAGGTTCTTTCAATGATATAATTTTCACATTGTGCATGTCATGTACTATTAATCTTGTCAATAGTCAAAGGTGGTCTTAAAAATCTCATTACGCCCTATATAGATGGAAGGGGGGAGTATGAATCCATGTTATGTCCGATTAAATTTTTTCGCTTGTTGTATAATGCATGTAACCTACTCATACCAACATTTTAGTGCATTCCAAATGTCTATACTACCGCTGCAATTCAAACTAAATTTGAATTCGTTTCTCTATTTCAATAAGGATCTACAATCATGATTGTTGCCAACTTCAACCATCATAGTTTCCTTGCTACCTGCCAGATATAAATCGGACGGCCTATAATGCAGGATGGCAGGCACACCATCATCAACAACTCTGTTTTTTTATAAGAGTAGAGATAAAATATATTAAATGTAGTATAACATGTTCATAAACACACCATGTGTATCACCGTTATATATATTCACACATGCATCAGTTTAAAACACTATGATAAATTCTTCAAATATCCGAATTTGTTTTTTATAATGAAGTATATATGATCTCTATTCGTCTTTTACACCCACACAACCCTCTTATCTTTGTAGCTAGCGCTAACTTTCTCCTGTGCATGCACACGCCCGCATCCCTCTCACCCTCCCTCAGCATTCTCTAGCTCCATTGCGCAAATTCGTCTTTTCACTTTAGGTCGTTCACCCACGGTGTGTGTAGGCCCCCCAGCTCCTTCTTTACGGCACACATCGATCGATATGCCTCTCTAGCCAGGTGTGCCTAGCACAAACACAAGCTTCCCCTCTTCTCTTGTCACCGTCCATGTTATGTCCAATTAAATTTTTTCGTATGAATCCATGTTATGTCCAATTAGTTTTTTTTGCTCGCTGTATAATGCATGTAACCTACTCATACCAACATTTTAGTGCATTCCAAATGTTTATACTACCGCTACAATTTGAACTGAATTTGAATTCGTTTCTCTATTTCAATAAGAATCTACAATCATGTTTGTTGCCAACTTCAACCATCATTCGTGTATTACCTTAACAACACACCACATGATTACTATAGAGATAGATATGAAATATGTGTACTATATGAACTCGAATTCAATTTTTTGGATACACTTGATGTTGATTCCAAATAATAGTACATTTGATGTACTAACTATATATTCATAATCTAAACCATGTTCCATACGTTCCTCGTGTTTATCACACAAAGTATAGTGCCCCGCCCCCTACATTATGACAAGTATTTAGCCCTGAGGTGCAAAAGCCACACATTAGCCCAAATTATAATCAATGTTCTATATATTATATGTAGTACTAGCAAGATGCCCATGGGTTGCATGGAACATCAACATGATCAAGGGGAGGCCTTATTTGCAAATATGAAGAGGGGTGTGGCTATCTTTTTTCAAAATTGCCATAGTTTCCTTCCTATCCGTCAGATATAAATCGGACGACCTATATTGCAGGATGGCAGGCACACCATCATCAACAACTCTGTTTTTTGTAAGAGTAGAGATAAAATATATTATATGTAGTATAACATGTTCATAACCACACCATGTGTATCACCGTTATATATATTCACGCATGCGTTGGTTTGAAACACTATGATAAATTCTTCAAATATCCGAATTCGCTTTTTATAATGAATTATGATCTCTATTCGTCTTTTACACCCACACAATCGTCTTATCTTTAGCTAGAGCTAACTTTCTCTCGTGCATGCACACGCCCGCATCCTCTCACCCTCCATCAACATTCTCTATCTCCATTGCGCAAATTCGTCTTTTCACTTTAGGTCGTTCACCCATGGTGTGTGTAGGCCCCCCATCTCCTTCTTTACGGCACACATCGATTAATATGCCTCTCTAGCCAGGTGTGCCTACCACAAACACAAGCTTCCCCTCTTCTCTTATCACCGTCCAAGCCTCACTCCCACCACTCTTTTAAATCGATCTCATACTCGCACACTCCTTCCCCCTTGATATAGTATGCCTCTCGTACCACCTCCTAGACCCTCTCTCTCTATCCTTCATCCCTGGCCTTATATGCTTCTAACACATACATGCATGTATACCGATCGATCTCCCTACATATACCTAGGTCGACTTTAACTATTCCCCCCCCCCCACCCATCGATCGACGTACCTCACAAGTTATCTCTCTCCTTTCTCTAACAAAGGAGGATTGATCTTCCTATGTAGTTATGTCTGCAAACAATTTGCATTGGAGATTTAAATGACCATGTTCATTGCAAAGTTCACAAGGATCGCGAAAAATATTGAATTTTTTAGCACAAACATCAGGCCTTTCTTGCAACAATTTAGTTTCTAAATGCTTATGCCTCTTGCAATATGTATCTTCCCTATTTGGTGTGTACTTGCAAACCCAATGCACTCCACAAAAATCAACATGCTTATAGGAGACATTTTCATCATAACTAGTGCAATTATCATTAGTACTATGGATATTGAAAGAGTTCATACTAACAACATTGCAATCATGATCATCATTCAAAGATTTAATACCAAACATTTTATAGACTTCTTCTTCTAGCACTTGAGCACAATTTTCCTTTTCATCATACTTATGAAAGATATTAAAAAGATGAAGCGTATGAGACAAACTCAACTCCATTTTTTTTGTAGTTTTCTTTTATAGACTAAACTAGTGATAAAACAAGAGAAAAAAAGATTCGATTTCAAGATCTAAACATATACCTTCAAGCACTCATCTCCCTGGCAACGACGCCAGAAAAGAGCTTGATGTCTACTACGCAACCTTCTTCTTGTAGACGTTGTTGGGCCTCCAAGTGCAGAGGTTTGTATGACACTAGCAAATTTCCCTCAAGTGGATGACCTAAGGTTTATCAATCCATGGGAGGTGTAGGATGAATATGGTTTCTCTCAAACAACCCTGCAACCAAATAACAAAGAGTATCTTGTGTCCCAACGCACCCAATACAATGGTAAATTGTATAGGTGCACTAGTTCGGCGAAGCGATGGTGATACAAGTGCAATATGGATGATAGATGTAGGTTTTGGTAATCTGAAATTATAAAAACAGCAAGGTAACTAATGATAAAAGTGAGCGTAAACAGTATTGCAATGGTAGGAAACAAGGCCTAGGGTTCATACTTTCACTAGTGCAAGTTTTCTCAACAATAATAAAATAACTAGATCATATAACAATCCCTCAACATGCAACAAAGAGTCACTCCAAAGTCTCTAATAGCGGAGAACAAACAAAGAGATTATTGTAGGGTACAAAACCACCTCAAAGTTATCCTTTCTGATCGATCTATTCAAGATTCCGTAGTAAAATAACACAAAGCTATTCTTTCCTTTCGATCTATCATAGAGTTCGTACTAGAATAACACCTTAAGACACAAATCAACCAAAACCCTAATGTCACCTAGATACTCCAATGTCACCTCAAATATCCGTGGGCATGATTATACGATATGCATCACACAATCTCAGATTCATCTACTCAACCAACACAAAGTACTTCAAAGAGTGCCCCAAAGTTTCTACCGGAGAGTCAAGATGAAAGCGTGTGCCAACCCCTATGCATAAGTTCATTGAACCCGCAAGTTGATCACCAAAACATACATCAAGTAGATCACGTGAATATCCCATTGTCACCATAGATAAGCACGGCAAGACATACATAAAGTGTTCTCAAATCCTTAAAGACTCAATCCTACAAGACAACTTCAAGGGGAAAACTCAATTCATCACAAGAGAGTAGAGGTGGAGAAACATCATAAGATCCAACTATAATAGGAAAGCTCGCGATACATCAAGATCGTATCACCTCAAGAACACGAGAGAGAGAGAGAGAGATCAAACACATAGCTACTGGTACATACCCTCAGCTCCGAGGGTGAACTACTCCCTCCTCATCATGGAGAGCGTCGGGATGATGAAGATGGCCGCCGGTGAGGGATCTCCCCTCCGGCAGGGTGCCGAAACAGGGTCCCGATTGGTTTTTCGTGGCTACAGAGGCTTTCGACGGCGGAACTCCCGATCTATTGTGCTCTCCGATGTTTTTAGGGTATATAGAGATATATAGGCGAAAGACGTCGGTCAGGGGAACCACGAGGGGCCCATGAGGGTGGGGGCGCGCCCAGGGGAGGTGGGCGTGCCCAGGGGAGGTGGGCGCGCCTCCCTGCCTCGTGGCCACCTCGAAGCTTCCCTTACGTGCACTCCAAGTCCCCTGGATTACTTCCATTCCAAAAATAACTTTCCCGAAGGTTTTGTTCCATTTGGACTCCGTTTGATATTACTTTTCTTCGAAACACTGAAATAGGCAAGAAAACAACAATATGGGTTGGGCCTCCGGTTAATAGGTTAGTCCCAAAAATGATATATAAGTGCTTAGTAAAGCCCATAAACATCCAAAATAGATAATATAATAGCATGAATGCTTCATAAATTATAGATACCTTGGAGACGTATCACCTTCCCCCACCACACACCGATAGTCAAGCGCTATAGGTAGGTATCCATGCCACAGAGACAAACAACACATGTCCCCTCTCACGTTCCAGTAGGCCAGCCACTCTATATCTTTGACGTGGGCACGCACAAAGTCAATGGCACTCTTTATCGATCACGCACGCACACACACACACACACATCATCCATAACTTCGATTCTATGGATACCTCAAGCCGATGATACCTCCACTCTCTTCTCGTGGATCGCCCCCTCTCTATATATGATATATCCAGGATTCTATTTCACACACATTGCATATGTTACATTTTTTGATTGACCCTCCCCCCAAAAAAACACTCACGAACCCACACACTATATCTCTCTATGTTTGTATCTCTCTCACACAACCCCACGTAGGTGGTGTACATACACAAAGAGAATAGGTCACGTACTCACACTTCGTGCCCAGCCACACCCGCACGGGTACACTATGGAGCTCATTTCTGTACGAAATGGTAGCCCACGTGCTAATTTGAGTGCATGTAGCGGTTGTTTACTTACGGAGGTCGTGTACCACGCGTGCACGAAACAAAGTCCGACTTGATGCGTTGGCGCGTTATTTATAAATAAAGTTATATCGCTCAATGGCACGTACACAGAATATAAATGATTTTTATGGAGAAAAAGGTAGTCCGCTCCAGTATATACAATGGAGCCTGCCTGCCTAGGTTTGTCTCTCTTCAGAGTATCTCACACAAGGCGGCGGTGGCCTCTCTCTCTCTCTCACCATTGGTTACTGATCCGGCTGCATCCTGTCCGCCAGCGGAAAGGGAGGATGTGCAGCGTTTCTCTGTTTGACGGCGCCAAGGCAGCACGTCCCGATCTACGGTACCCGCCATTCTCTCTGACCAAGCTCCGGCGTGGTAGGACCTACACCACCTGCTCGCTGCTGTAGTATGGGCAGATCCCACCCGCCGCCGCTCACTTAGTTACATCCTGATGACCCCCAGGTATCCCCTTCGGCCTTGCTCCACTGCCCGTCTTCCCACGTCACTGCATGTGGAAAATCTTGCATGTGGATCTTCCGTAGTTCTTTGCCCAAAATGTAGCTCTCCGGCATACTTACCATATTGCAATCTTGTCCTCACACCGTTTTAGAAAAACACAACCATGTTGTTATCTTCCCTTAGGACAAGGAATGTGCTTCTTTTTTGTCGTCGCATATGTCATCAACTGTTATTGGCCAGTAATTGTTTCCTTTCTACCTCTTTTTTGAGAACAGGGCTATCCATTTCACCTCGTTGCTATTGCGACCTTTTGGTGAACTGCACAAATAACTTTTTTCTTAAGAGTGTTTTGTGCAGTTGTACTAAAATGTCACACGGGAAACGTCTCTACATTTCAGTGCGACTGCACAAAAGCGAGATTGGTTTTGCTCTATCCTCCTCATCCAACTCCGAGCCTAATCTCCTCCAACTAGTTAGTCTTAAGAGAGATTGAAAAGGTGACCGACTTCTATTTGTGTGTTTATTGTTTCATTAGCAGTCCTCTGTTATCATAATCACACTTAATATCTTTGGAACGGGGACACTCAACTCTATTTTGGTGGAACTGCACAAAATGATCGGAATGTTGCATGCTCTAGACAGCTACTTTTTTCCCAACATGGCTTGTTGATTTAGACAGAGCTGGGGTGACGTTGCTGCCAATGAAAGCATGGATCAATTTTAATTTAACACCTTCTCACAACTTTGTCTTCAGTTGTGTCGGTGTACTATAGTAGGGGTACCCTAGTATCCCGAACTTGTGCACGGGCAGTTGCAGCACCCCACGGCAAGGCTTGCCGGGCGACCGCCAAGGTCCTCTGTGGTTCCCTTAGAGCCATTCAAGAACAAAGTATTCAAGCCAAGGAGACAAGGCCCCGGCAAGAGGAGCTTGCCGGGAAGGCCAACCAAGGCATTTCGAGGAACTTGCCGCGACGCGCCACGCGTCCCGGCAAGACCCGGTGAGCGACAAGCTTCCGGACGCGACAAGACAACGGCCGTGGCAAGGCGCTTGCCGCGGCAGGTTATCACTCTGCACCCACGCTCCAGCGCATCCACCAACGTGTCGCCCTGGGGCCTTCCCAGGCGCGCGTGGCAGGAGGCTGAGCAGCCAGCGGTGCGAGGTGGCAAGCAACGCTGACAAGATTACCATCGTGGCGAACGGTGGCGTCCCTAACGGTCCTTTTCTGCACTGTTTGGGCGACACGGACGGGCATTTAATGCCTTTGTCCCATGCCGTCAGGGTTAGGTAGGATGCACTGTGCAGGTAGCTGTACCAACCACAACTCCTTTTCCTTTTTTACCCTCGTCTGCGTTGCCACCTGTCGGTGACCCCTTGAGCATATAAAAGGAGGCCCATGCGCAATGTAGAGGGGGTTCGAACCCAGAAAATCACACACGCTCGGTCTCGTTAGCAGCTAGAGTGTACTGTAGCACTCAGCGCTCTTGAGCAAGAACACAATACAATCAGACAAGCAGCAGTAGGAGTATTATCTCTCCGGAGAGCTCCAAAGCTGGGTAAACTGCTCATGTGCTTCGCCTCGATCCGCTCTTCGTGCGATCTCCGCCCCCCCTGCCGAACCGAAAGGGGCACGGTCCGCCGGTCCCATAGGTGTTCGTGAATCAGCTTCCCCGACATCTTTGGCGCGCCAGGTAGGGGGGCGTTGAGGTTGTGTGAACCTGATCCGGCGTTCACACGAGCTAGATCTTCATTTTCTTCATCGACATGCCACCGAAGAAGAAAACTTCGGCGGCAGCTGCTCCGTCCACGTCACTTCCACCACCACTGGAGCAAACGGGTGGTGGAGTAGACGCCGGCGGAAGAACAAATGTCGACGAGGAAGCTCACGATGCTTCCAGGTCCAAGGACAAGGCTGCACAGACCTCGGTGTCCGTACATGTACCGCGCCCATCTCAGGAGGCGCAGGACCGACAGCGTCATGGTATTCGCAGTACCATACGTTTGTTGGGACAAGATCGAGCTGGTGGATCTTGGGGTGCTCAAGACCAGCATGCACGCCAACATGCTGGCACGAGCGAGACACGGTCGCCTGGACGGGATACTGCTCCTTCTAACATAGTTAGAAGTCCGAGCATATCCCGCTCCTCGCACTGTTCACCACTGCCGCCCACCACTCCAGCAGAAGCTTTGGCGCGAGCTCAGCTGCTCCTGGATTACCCTCCAGCGGAAGACAAGATCGACCAATGGAGGGCCACCATTCAGAGTCTCATCGGCTTTGCCAACGGCGACACTCCGCAGCAGCCAAGTGCATCGCGACCGCGGCAGGACTGCCAGGCACGAGCCGGTGGCGACGAAACCGGTGGGGGTGCAACCACCATGCACTCTCCACCCCGAAGGCCAAGATCGCCGACTTGTCGGATCCACCTCGACAGCGACTCCACCACATCATCAGATCCACGAGCTTGTCGCGATCAGCGCCAAGTTCTTCACGAACGACAGCAAGAAGACGCTCGTACTCGCATCGAGCGTCGAAGAGAAGTGCGACGTCAATCCGACAAGCGCGCTGGGCCCTCTATTGACATGCATGCACCAGGGGAACCAGGCGACTTGCCATACGCGGTAGGTTGCCATGCGTTCACTCGTGAGCTGCGGCAAGTCCAGTGGCCCAGCACGAAGAATTTCAAGCCAGATGTACCAGAGAAGTACGACGGCAAGTCGCATCCGTCGGAGTTCCTCAACATCTACACCATCGCGGTGCAAGCTGCTGGGGGGCGGGATGACAAGATCCTTGCCAACTACTTCCCGCTGGTGCTCAAGCCCAATGTCAGATCCTGGGTCATGCACTTGCTGGACAACTCCATATCCTCCTGGGCAGATCTATGCCATCAGTTTGTCGGCGCCTTTATAGGAGGCCACAAGCCTCATGGCCAAGAGAGCGACCTGCATCTGCTCGCCCAGAAGGAAGGAGAGCCCCTGCGCAAGTACATTCAGAGATTCAGCCGTGTACAGCACAACATCCCAAATGTCCACCCTGCTGCGGTAATCAGCGCGTTCCATCAGAACGTGCGAAACCGCAGGATGCGGGAGGAGATGGCGATGTGCAAAATCAGAGACGTCAGTGAGCTATATGCCCTGGCCGACAAGTGTGCACGTGCTGAGGAAGGGAGGAAACTCCTCGGAGAGAATACAGCAGCAGGAGGATCTGATAGTGAGGAAGCTGCCCCGGCAAGGAAAAACCGGCGGCGAAACAACAGGAAGAAGAAAGGCAAAGATGTGCTAGTTGTTGAGCAGTCCAGCAAGAAAGCCGAAGCTGGTAGCTCCGGCAAGGAGGTTGCCGCAGCTGTGGCGGTCGCCGACAAGCAGGACAGCACCAACAAGCAGTACTGCAAGATCCACCGCACCAAGGGCCATGACCTCCAGAGCTGCAAGAAGGTCGAGCAGCTTGTCGAGCAGCAAAAGGCTGAATACGAGCGACGCGACAAGGAGAAAGCCTAGGAAGGTGCTGGAGGAACCAGCAAGAAACGTCCCGGCCGAGGAGGACGCCGCGGCAAGGCTAAGCAGCGGCAAGGAGATAGACCTCCCCGCGGCCGCGACAAGGATGAAGATGACGCTGATGATGAAGATATGGATGATGACGAGACCGACGAGCAGGAGTACCAGAAAGCCACAGAGGTCCTGTGCATTGACGGTGGTGCTTCTCTGCATACTTCACACTGCCAGCTCAAGCAGTGGGTGCGGGAAGTCAGTGCGGCAGAACCACCCGTCGAGTCACGCAAGCCTCTGAAATGGTCCAGCACGCCTATCATGTTTGATATTGAGGACCACCCAGATCGCATAACTGCGGTCGGGTGCTTGTCGATGTTGGTTTCACCAACTATCCGGCTTGAACCTGATCTCCTCCGCGGTACTCCAGAAGCTTCGGATCCCTGATGGCGAGCTCGAAGAGACCGGCACATTTCAAGGAATCAATCCGGGAAGGAGCAAGCCGAAGGGAAAGATCACGTTGCCGGTAACATTTGGCAGCGAGTTGAACATCAGAACTGAGAGGGTCACTTTTGACGTTGCTGACTTTCCATTGCCTTATAATGGAATACTCGGCCGTCCAGCACTTGCCAAGTTCATGGCAGCCTCTCACTATGCATACAACATACTGAAGATGCCAGGCCCGATAAGTGTCATCTCTGTCCCTGGCGACAAGAAGGATGCTCTTATCTGCGCCGACAAGATCTACCGGGAAGCAGCAGCGGCAACAGATCGCAAGTCACTTGCCGCTGAAGCTCCCGGGGGGAAGAAGAAGACCAAGTCCGGCAAGAGTTCTAATGCCCACTCCGGCAAGCGCACCTCTTCGGAGTGCTGCGCTACCGTCGAGGACGCACCATCGAGCTCCACCGGCAAGTGTAAGAAGACAATGGCAGCTCCACCAGAGACCAAGAAGGTGTCCGCCAAGGAGGATGGCACTGGTGGTACCTTCACCATCAGTGCCACTCTCGACCCTAAATAGGAAAGCGCGCTTGTTGCTTTCCTGTGGGCGAACGTCGATGTGTTTGCATGGCAACCGTCTGACATCCCCGGTGTTCCCAGGAAAGTAATCGAGCACCATCTTGCCATCTGTCCTCATGTGCGGCCCGTCAAGCAGAAAGTCAGGAAACAGGCAGTGGAGCGCCAAGAATTCATTGCAGAAGAGATCAAGAAATTGGAAGCAGCAGGCCTCGTCAGAGGAGTGCTCCATCCTGCGTGGTTGGCCAATCCTGTAGTCGTGTGTAAGGCAAACGGGAAATGGAGGCTTTGTATCGACTTTACCGATGTTAATAAAGCTTGCCCCAAAGACCCATTTCCCTTGCCGCGCATCGACCAGATTGTTGACTCCACGGCCGGGTGTGACTTGCTTTCATTTCTTGATGCATACTCAGGATACCATCAGATCTTCATGGCAGAAGAGGATGAGGAGAAGACCGCATTCATCACCCCGTGTGGCACATACTGTTTCGTACGGATGCCTTTCGGTTTGAAGAATGCTGGTTCAACATTTGCAAGGGTAGTCCATGACGCAAATGCATAGAAATGTGGAAGCCTACATGGATGACATAGTGGTCAAGAGCAAGGACAGGGCGACCCTGATTCAAGATTTAGACGAAACCTTTGCAAATCTGCGCAAGATCAACCTCAAGCTTAACCCCGAGAAGTGTGTGTTCGGAGTCCCCTCCGGCAAGCTTCTCGGGTTTTTCGTGTCTCAGCGGGGAATTGAAGCCAATCCCAACAAGATCAAGGCCATTGAGCAGATTGAAGCACCGAAGCGCGTCAAGGATGTACGAAGACTTGCCGGCTGCGTAGCTGCTCTCAGTAGGTTTATCTCTAGGTCTGCTGAGCGCGCCCTGCCGTTTTTCAAAATATTGAAAAAGGCAGGTCCAATGAAATGGACTCCGGAAGCGGAAGCTGCACTGCAGGACTTAAAGAGATACCTGTCCTCCACTCCAACACTTGTCGCACCTAAACCACAAGAGAAGTTGTTGCTGTATATAGCGGCGACCAATCAAGTGGTTAGTGCTGCGTTAGTAGCGGAGAGGGAGGTGGATGATGAGCCAGCAACCCCGGCAGATGCATCCAGCGACAAGCAGAGGACTTCACCGGCAAGCTCTGGTCCCGACAAGGATGGATTTGCGCAGGAGCATGAGAAGATGCAGAAGAGAATGGTGCAGCGCCCAGTTTACTTTGTCAGTTCCCTTCTGCAGGGGGCTAGGTCAAGGTACTCTGGTGTGCATAAATTGATTTTCGGCCTCCTCATGGCCTCGAGAAAGCTACGCCATTACTTCCAAGCACATGAGATCACAGTCGTCACTCGTTTTTTGCTGAAGAGGATACTGCAAAATCCAGAAGCAACAGGCAGGATTGTCGAGTGGGCGCTGGAACTGTCAAGCTTTGGCCTCAAGTTTGAAAGCACTTCAACTATCCAAAGCAGAGCATTAGCAGAGTTCATAGCAGAATGGACACCAACACCAGATGAAGAAATTCCAGAAACGAGCATCCCCGTCAAGGAAGCAAGCAAAGAGTGGCTGATGTACTTTGACGGTGCCTTCTCGCTGCAAGGCGCCGATGCGGGCGTGCTACTAGTTGCACCCACCGGAGAGCACCTCAAGTACGTAGTCCAGATGCACTTTCCCAAGGAGCAAGCCACAAACAATACCGCAGAGTATGAAGGGTTGCTTGCCGGTCTCAGGATCGCGGCAGACCTTGGGATCAAGAAGCTCATTGTCAGGGGTGACTCACAGCTTGTCATCCGCCAAGTGAACAAGAATTATCAGAGTCTGTTAATGGAAGCTTACGTTGATGAAGTGAGAAAGCTAGAAGAGCACTTTGACGGCCTACAGATGGAGCATGTTCCGAGAGCTCAGAACGACATTGCTAATGGCCTGTCAAAGTGCGCCGCACTTAAGTTACCTGTGGAACCAGGGATCTTTGTGCTCAAGCTGACTCAACCATCCGTAACACCATCAACTGGACAAAGCAAGAAGAGGAAGTTGATTTCTCGTGACTATTTTCCGGCAGAGCTTCCCGAAGCCGCCGCCAAGAAGGTCCTCAAGATCGACACCAAAGATGCTGAGGAGCAGTCTGCTCCGGCAAGCCATGGGGTTTGTTCCGTTGAAGCAGACGCTCCCGACAAGCTTGCCGGGGAACATCAAGCTCCGGCTGAGCCGCAAGTTCTTGCCGTAGAAGCGGATGTTCCCGCAGCAGCAGATGTGCCTTTAGTCCTTGTTGTCGAGCCGCAAGCTCCAACATGGGCACAGCAGATTGTCCATTTCCTTCAAACAGGAGAACTTCCCGAAGAGCAAGAAGAAGCGGAAAGAGTAGCCCGGCAGTCAAGTATGTACCAGTTTGTTGACAACACACTATACAGAAGAAGACTCAACGGCGTGAAATTGAAGTGTATTCACCGGGAAGACGGACAAAAGCTGTTGGCAGAGATACATGGAGGCATATGTGGTCACCACATTGGCGCAAGAGCACTTGCCGCAAAGCGTTCCGGCAAGGTTTCTTTTGGCCGACAGCCCTCCAGGATGCAACTGCACAAGTAACCAAGTGTGAAGCGTGCCAGTTCCATTCCAAGCAGATACACCAGCCAGCTCAAGCTCTCCAGACGATCCCTTTATCCTGGCCATTTTCGGTCTGGGGGCTCGACATCCTCGGCCCCTTTCCCCGAGCTGTCGGGGGCTTTGAGTACTTGTATGTTGCAATCGACAAGTTCACAAAGTGGCCAGAAGTGGAACCAGTGAGGAAGGTGATAGCACAGTCAGCAGTCAAGTTCTTCAGGTCGATTGTTTGCCGTTTCGGGATCCCTAACAGGATCATCACCGACAACGGCACGCAATTCACGAGCCGCACCTTCATGCAGTACGTCCAAGATCTTGGCGCCAAGGTCTGCTTCGCTTCTGTTGCTCATCCCAGAAGCAACGGTCAAGCGGAGAGGGCAAATGCTGAAGTGCTGCGCGGGCTCAAGACCAGAACTTTCGACAGGCTACACAAGTGCGGAAAGAACTGGATCGAGGAGCTGCCGGTGGTTCTTTGATCGATCAGGACGACGCCAAATCGAGCCACTGGCCAGACACCTTTCGCTCTAGTCTATGGAGTAGAGGCAGTTCTCCCCACAGAACTCGTATACGGGTCACCTCGAGTGCTCGCTTATGATGAGCTTGAGCAAGAGCAGCTGCGACAAGATGACGTGCTGCTCCTTGAGGAGGACTGTCTTCAGGCTGCGGTACGAGCTGCTCGATACCAGCAAGCTTTGCGCCGCTACCATAGCCGCAAAGTTAATGCCAGAAGTTTCGAGGAAGGTGACCTTGTTCTTCAGCGCGTTTAGTCCGCCAAGAATTCCAACAAGTTGACGCCGAAGTGGGAAGGCCCTTACCGGGTGAAACGAGTCACTAGGCCTGGCGCTGTCTACCTTGAGACCGGAGATGGCACTCCGGTGAGCAACTCCTGGAACATTGAGCATCTTCGTAAGTTTTACCCGTAGGGCGCGGTTGCCGGAACCCATTCCGGCAACCACCTTTTGTACAAGTCTTGCCGATGTTGCATGTAATCCTTTGTACAAAGCCGGGCGCAGATCCCGTGCATAAGTAAAGCTCATGTGCTCCGCACATCTTGTCAATTTCATGCTTTCTACTTTATATTTGCATGCATTATCTGACACTTTGTGCAGCACCACCCCCGGTAAGTAATAATGAGCCGTAAGGCTCCATATCTTTATTTTCTCTGCTTTCTTTTTCTCAAAGGAAAGGAAGGTTCCCTCGCACACAAGTTTGCCGGGGGGAATGGAGAAGATAATGGTGTGGACCAGGCATCGTTCAAGGAAGTTTCGCCTTACCGGAAAGCAAACGACAGAAAAGCTAAGTTGCCAAAGTTTGAGCAATCAGTTTTAAATTTTTAAGTTATCTTCCTCGAACGACCGTACTTTGTATGGAAAACCTGTGCGCGGAGGAACCAACTCGTAGCTAGTTGCGCCCTTACTTTGTTTCGAGTCCGCTCAACAACTTAAGTGAGCTGCGACTAGTTGCGACAAGGTTTCTTGTCGGAAGCGGTACCGCCAGCAGGCTGCTGATGTCCCGCACTCAGCGCTCACGGCTAAGGTGCCTGCGCCGGCAAGTTCCCTAAAAGCGTAGGGCAGAAACATACAAAGGAAGGAATCAAGTAAAGGAAATAACATAGCAAATCTCTACCCAAAATAGAGTTATATTACAAGATAGCTTGTCGCAGCTCTAATAGATTGTTCTCATGACATGACTAGCAGCGACAAGGAGAAAGAGAAAACGGGCGGCCTAATCTACACGATCGCCCTCAACCCTCTTGATTCCGCTCACCTTGTCCATGATGGGTGCGACAAGGGCCTTGAGCGCTTCGAGATCAGCATCCGGCGGCAAGGACTTGAGGACGTTGGTGAAGTTGAGGCCTGGGTTACGGAAGGCAACCTTCATCAGCACCTTCTAGAGAGCTCCTGCGCAGATCTTGCGCGACTCGTCGGCCAGCTGCTTTGGGATCTTCTCCCGGAGTCACTGGAGAGCCGTCGCCACGCCTTTGAATAACAAGCTGAGCTTGGCGCTGGGTTGGAGGTGCTCGTCAGAGGAGTACCCGAGATCCTCCATCCCCAGCTACGCCAGCTCCCCGTCGATGGCGGTGGCAAGATCCACAAGACCCTCAGTCCAGTGCTCCACAGTCTCCCTGAAGGCGTCGTGGGCGGCAGCAGCATTCGCCAGCAGCGCCTCGTCGGCCTTGATCTTCTCCGACAAGGCCACCTCCCGCTCCCTGGCGCCGTCCAGCGTCTGACTCAAAGTAGCCAGCTTCAAGTCGAGATCTGCATTGGAATCCTTGGCGGCGCCGAGCTCCTTGCTCCTCTCAGCGAGAAGACCCTGCAGCTCACCATGAGCGGCAGCGTCCTTCTCGCGCTCACGCTTGAGCGCGGCAAGCTCCTCGCCGCTCGCCCTGAGATCAGCCTCCAGCTGCGCTACCTTCGTCTCCAACTCCTTCTTGGCGACCTCGGCAGCTGCGGCAGCATCCCTTGCCTCCTTGAGAGCCCCGCCAATTGATTGCTTGCGCGCGGCAAGCTCCTCCTCGTGGATGTCAAGGTTCACCTTGCGCTGCGCCAACTCTCCTTCCTGCGCAAATAGATTTTCGGCGACAAGCCGTTGCTTCTCTTCGACTTCAGCCTTCTCGAGGAGGAAGGCTTTCCACTCCTCGAGAAGTTGCTCCCGCTCCTCCGCCAGGGACCGGAGAGTTTCCTGCCTCAGACCCCGGAGTTCCTCCATGCGCTTCTCGATATCCACTCCTGCCTTTGCGACAAGCGCTTCTCGGGATGCCAGCTTGGCCTGTCGGGCGCAGTAGAGCGACAGCAGCTTCCGCAGCAGCCGCTCCTCCTCAGGCTCGTCGTTGCTACTGCTTGGCGCGTCGACCAGCGCCAGCCCAGCGGAGGCGAGCACCTCTTCATCAAAAGTTTCTCCTTCGACCGGCGCCCTGGAGCTGGACGCCCAGGGAGCTTGATGAAGACGCCATCACCGGCCTTCAAATAGGCGTCGGGCTGGTGCTCTTCAGAGCCTGGCGTTGCAGCATCGGCGGAGGGATCGGCGGTCGGCGTAGCGCCTAGCGCTCCTGCGGCCTCGGGGCCGTCAGTGCGATTGCTGGATCCCTCGCCCGCTTCTGCGGCGGCAGCCTTGGCGGCCTCTTCGCCGGCGGGATCATCAGCACCGGCCTCTTCTTGGGTGGCCGCGACGTCGTCGTTGTTGCCGCGCGCATTCTCCTCGCCGGCGGCGTCGGTTTCCATCGGCTCCATGGCAGGTGGATCTGACGACCGAAGAGGGGAGAAAGGTCAAGCGAATATTCAAAAAGAAAATCAGAAGAAGAAGAATCCAAGGGAAGTTTTTCAAGCAAGAGGATTACCTGTATCTGCAGTCGTGGTCTCAACCACCGGAGGATCTCTGGTGCTGCCCCTTGCCAGAGAATTGTCCCTTGCCGGAGAACGCTCCCTTGCCGGGGAATCCTCCCTTGGCGGTGTAGTCGAGGCAGATGGCACTTCGGGAGCGGCTTCCGGGCTCTCCTGGTGAGGCTGCTCTGCTCCTGCACGAACCAACACCCAGATATCAGCAAAGGAAGAGCACCCACGCACGCCTGAAAACAGGAAGTAAACTATGTACTTACATGGAGGGCTGCGCTGGGGGCTGCTTTGAGGAATGGTTGCCGGGTCCGACAAGGTGGTCTCGGACATGTCCTCTGCCATCATGGTGGGGTCATCCTCGATGACAATCACCGGGGCCTTGGCTCTCTTTGCCGCTCTCTGGGCCAGAGTCCTGAAAAGGAATAAGTTCAGAGTAAAGCAAATCAGATACAAGACGAAACAACAAAAATTGAAGAACTACAAGTACAACAAGGAATCTTACTCTTCTTCTTCCTCGTCGGAGCTGAGCGCGGAGAGATCGAAGTCCGGCTCGCCTCCGGTGCGACGAGGCGGAGGAGTAGGCTCCCTTGTCCGCTTGGCAGGAGTAGTAGCAGTGGACCGGGAAGACCCCGCTCCGGTTGCCGCAGCGGCGTGAGGTGCTCCCGCGGCAACAGTGCTTGCTGCGGTAGAGCGTGTCGCGCGGCTCGGCGGCTGTTGACCCGTCTGCCGCCCCGCTACTTCCGAGGCCTTGCGGAGACGCCTTCTTGGCGGGGCCGGGGGCTCCGCCTGCGGCAAGCTGTCCGAAGGTTCGGGTCCGACAGGCTCTTCCTCGTCGGGCTCGCTCGGTTCAGCTTCAGGCCCGGCAAGCTCTTCCTCGCCGGCGAACTTCTCTCGCTCGGCAAGGCTTGCCGCCTCTGCTGCCTCTGCCTCCTCCACGGTGAATCCAAATACGCCTGCGGCAGCGGCTGCTGCGCCTCTTCCAGCCTGGTGGTGATGCGCTGCATCTCATCATCGGTGGTGTCGCGGGTGAGGCTCTTCTGATCATCAGCGCGGACCGGCACTTCTACCAAGCCGTCAAAGAAATCCCGCACGACGTCGTCTGCAGGCTCTTGCCAAGTCGGGATGATTCCGTGCGAGTCGCACAGCGGCATCATGGCACGGATGCGGTCGAGCGAGGAGTTGTTGCACAACGGAACGACACTCCTCGGCAACATGAATGGATGTTGAGGATCGCGCTTGAATAGCTCCAGGAGCATCGCATCCAGCTCCAGGACGGTGAAGTTGAAGTTTAGGCCCGGGCGTAGCCTCATGATATCCGTTGAGTTCTGGAACTCCCAGGCTGGTCTCCTCCTCTCCTGCAGGGGGGCGATGCGGCGGCGAAGAAAATCTGCGCCAACTGCGCCTACAGTGAGCCCGGCAAGCCTGAGGCGAAGGATACGGGTGACGGCAATCTTCAGCCTATCGTCTTCCGGGGCCACGTTGCTCCAATCGTTGCCGCGCACTACTGGGGCTTGGCGCAGGGCGGTAAATGGTTGCGGGTTCTCCTCTACAATCCAGCACCACTCTGCTCTCCATTCTTCCCATTTGCTGCAGAGCTCTCCCTCCAGATAAGCATCCTTCTTGCCAGTTCTCGAGATCCAAGCAATTCCGCCGGCAAGGGGCTCTCCTCTCTCGACTCGGGGCATAAAGAAGTGGCGGAAGAGGGCTACGTTTGGATGGACTCCGACAAAGTTTTCGCACAGATGTGTGAAAACTGCCATGGTCAAGACAGCATTGGGGGTGAAGTCAAGGAGGCGGAACCCGTAGGTGTTCATGATGTCAGAGAAAAATTCAGAGTAGGGCGGGCAGAGCCCGTAGTAGAAGAACAACGCAAAGAAGGGATACCTGTTCGGAGCCAGTCTCGAAGCGGTAGCCGGGAGTACCTTCGTGCGTGGATGCGCTCGCGTCTCCGTCGACCAGAAAAGGTAGTAGTACTCCCTCAGCTCCTTTGCGTCAAGCTGAGGGGGGAAGATGGCCCGCTCCTTTCGCAGCGCCGTGAGCTGCTGCGCCTCGGCCGACTTCACGCCCTTCCCCTTGTCGGCTTTCGGAGCCATGGCGGAGGTGGCAGGGGAGATCGACGGCGTTGGTGGTGCCGGTGGCGATGGGGGGCGGAGCGCTGCTCTCTTTCGGCTTTGAGAAGAAAGGGGGAGCGGCGGAGATTTTCGAGAATGGAGTAACAACTGGCGAAGTGGGCAAACTGCCCCTGTTTCCCCTGCTTATAAAGAGGGAGGGGCGGACGTTTCGCCCTTCCGAATAAAGAAACCACCCACGATCTCTCCCACGATGCCGCATTCAACGCGTGTCGTTCGGGGAGGGCGCGGTGGATACGGAGTAAGATACGGCGTGACCCAGGCCGCGCGTGCCCGTGCCCTGCTTTGGGCCTGGCCCAACAGCGCTCGGCACCGTGTGTGCCCCAGGCCCGGGGGCTCCTGTCGGTGTACTAGAGTAGGGGTACCCTAGTATCCCGAACTTGTGCACGGGCAGTTGCAGCACCCCACGGCAAGGCTTGCCGGGCGACCGCCATTCAAGAACAAAGTATTCAAGCCAAGGAGACAAGGCCCCGGCAAGAGGAGCTTGCCGGGAAGTCCAACCAAGGCATTTCGAGGAACTTGCCGCGACGCGCCACGCGTCCCGGCAAGACCCGGTGAGCGACAAGCTTCCGGACGCGACAAGACAACGGCCGCGGCAAGGCGCTTGCCGCGGCAGGTTATCACTCTGCACCCACGCGCATCCACCAACGTGTCGCTCTAGGGCCTTCCCAGGCGCGCGTGGCAGGAGGCTGAGCTGCCAGCGGTGCGAGGTGGCAAGCGACGCCGACAAGATTACCATCGTGGCGAACGGTGGCGTCCCTGACGGTCCTTTTCTGCACTGTTTGGGCGACACAGACGGGCATTTAATGCCTTTGTCCCCTGCCGTCAGGGTTAGGTAGGATGCACTGTGCAGGTAGCTGTACCAACCACAACTCCTTTTCCTTTTTTACCCTCGTCTGCGTTGCCACCTGTCGGTGACCCCTTGAGCGTATAAAAGGAGGCCCATGCGCAACGTAGAGGGGGTTCGAACCCAGAAAATCACACACGCTCGGTCTTGTTAGCAGCTAGAGTGTACTGTAGCACTCAGCGCTCTTGAGCAAGAACACAATACAATCAGACAAGCAGCAGTAGGAGTATTATCTCTCCGGAGAGCTCCGAAGCTGGGTAAACTGCTCGTGTGCTTCGCCTCGATCCGCTCTTCGTGCGATCTCCGCCCCCGCGCCGAACCGACAGGGGCACGATCCGCCGGTCCCATAGGTGTTCGTGAATCAACTTCCCCGACAAGTTGTGATGTAAATATTACCTCTGATCTGTTAATCATTGAGATGCATTAGCAAGGAAGTTAGTTTATTATTGTTTCCGAAAGAGCATCGATGGCAAGACACACGAAACAAATGATGAAACCTTAGAGCATTGTACAATTTCATGTCGCTAGAAAATTATTTGTATAGCACGTCAATTATGCAAACAAATGCCGGAGGCTTGATAGCATTGCTAGAAGCCTCTTCAGCATCCGGGTCCATGTGCCATGCACAAAATTATACTCCTCCGTTCCTATATATTTGTCTTTTTTACAAATTTCAAATGGGCATATTTTAGAGTGTAGATTCACTCATTTTGCTTTGTATGTAGTCACTCATTGAAATTTCTAGAAAGACAAATACTCCGGAGTATATTTAAGAACCGAGGGAGTAGTGCACAACCGCATGGGAGACTCAGCCCGGTCGTTGCGCCGCATTAATAGTGAGTAATGAGCAGTCAAACCATAAGCCCCACCTTTCCCACTGTAAGTTGCTTGGAAGAAGCAACCATCAATACACTCTTCTTTGAATCCGCTCATACTACTCCATCCTTCACTGTTTATAGAGCGCGCTTCAAAACAAATATCTCTGGGACCAAGGCGACTAGCGATCGGCCTGAAAATAGCATTGGTAGTTATAGCACGGCGTCTATTACTAGAGGAAATAACGTGTACACACATGCATGCACTTACTCCACTCCGTAGTACACCGAGAGAAAATTGTGGACTTGATTGTGGTTACCATGCCCTAATTAATTGAGCATTAAACCAAACGTGTCTAAAGTCTCTCTGGTGGTGGAAATGCATTGAGAGAAATGCATCATAATGAAGCACGCCCTGTAAACTATGACGAAAGGAGGAGGAGTATGAAGGTGCAAAACCAAGTATGCGTATGGCCAAACGGTCAACGCACCTCCTCTTGGCATATCACTGACATGTGGGACCGGAGTGTGAGCAAACCGATCTCAATTGACGGCAAAATGGCCAACCCGCCGTTCCTTGAGAGAGACGAGGAGCGAGAACACACAGACGGGCTCGCACAGAGGCCAAGATATATTCGAGCATGGTTGATCGATATCATCAGTACATGTTTGATGTTTTTTAATACTATACTATTGGGCTGCCATTCCGCCCTTCTCCCGAATAATGTGTACTTTATCAGAGATTAAAAAATAAGAGTACAAATGCTCCACCATGCGGTTCTAGTAGTAGTACTACTTGTACTACTAAACCTTGCGCTTGGCTCTTCGCCTCTTCGTGAAGTTGAACATGGTACTCCGCATGTTGGGTACTATAGTGTATGCCTCTGGCAATCTGACACCGAATGAACTGATGCCTGTCCACCGCCTGGGCGAGGGTAGGTTGCATTAGTCAAAAGGCATAAGTGAGCTTCACCTTGTCCTGCAAGCTTCTCCTTGTTCTACGAGTTGATGGGACACACCAAAAAGCAGTGCTAGTCTGTACTCCCTCCTTTCCGGTTAATATCGCTTAATCTTTTTTGCAGGTAAATGAGAGAGCTTTATTCATATATAAGCATTCTTAGGATGATCAACCAAGAGATTGGTCACTAGGAAGCGAGGTACCCCGCAAAAAAATAAGAAGGAAGCAAGGTGTTTCATTAAGCTAGCTCTCGGCCACATTCAAAGTGCAGCAAGCATGGTTCGCACAAAGATGCGCCGCAAGGTTTGCTGACCTGTTTACATGCTGAATAACAAAAAAAGAGGAAATATTACCGAGCGCTCCTATTTGTAACAGGATATGAGCCAGAATTAAGCGAGAATTGTGGCGAGTGTTGCATGCAATCAACTTCCATTATCACATGCGAGAACCCTCGAAGAGAACCAAATGTGTTGAAGATTGCTTTATCACATTTTAAAAATATAATAAGAGTGCAGACGCTCCTCCATCTGGTTCCTAGTAGTATAGTACATACCTCTATAGTAGTAGTACTAGTACTAGTAAACTTTGCGCTTGGCTGTTCGCCTCTTCGGGAATTCGAACAATAATAGTACTAGTATAGTATATGCTTCTGGCAGTCTGAGACCGAATTAACTGGTTCATGTCCACCGCCTGAGTGAGGGAGAGCTTGCATTAGTCAAAAGTTTCTCCTTGTCCTGTGAGACACCGCGCGCAAGATTCTCCTGTCCTGCAAGCGTCTCCTTGTTCGGCAAGTTGATGGGACACAACAAAGTAATGCTAGTCCATGCTACCTCCTTTCCGGTTAATATGGCTTAATTTCAAATGAGATAAATACACTGTCTGTCACTGTATATTTGTAAAAATACGGTCAGTGGACTTCATAATATGCTCATTGCGCTCAATATATACATTTTCCGGTGTTTATGCGGTCACTAGCTCACCCTGGCTGAGTATGTGTGTGCATGCACGTGTACGTTGAGCACTTGAGTGTGACCGTGTGTGTTCCATCGTGTTCTCAGACATGCATGCATTAGGGCGTTGTGCGCATTTTTGCGTCCATGTGTACGTGTGACTGTTGCATGCTTGCACAAGGTTGTAGTCCCTTACATTCACATGTTCATAAGTTAATGCTTTGTCAAAATGTTGCATGCGAGGTTTAATCATTCGTTGTTCACGCATGCATTCCCGATATTAATACGTTGGTAAAGACAATTTTCTTGAGGAAAACGAGCCCATGAATTGAGTACAAAGGGGACGAATAAGCCTGGACGAAAGGAGTACCAGTAGTGAACCGGAAGGAGGGAGTAGGTACTAGTAGTACAGTACTACATAACAACATGCAGTAACAAAATTCCTCTATGCGCATCCTGTCTACATGTCATGCAAGAAAATAGAGATAAGTACAAGTGAGACTCAGGAATGGTCATACACGTAGGGGGAGTACGTGTAGGGGCCACTAAGGAGCAGTCAAATCACATAGTAAGTTAATCGGAAGAAGCAACCATCATTTCACTCTTCAATGACACGTACGCAATATAAAATGGTTGATATGGAGAGAAAAAGAAACCGACTATATATACACTAGAAGGAGCCTAAGCTACAAGCCTGCTTTCTTGGGTTGCTCTCTTCACATGCATAGAATGATGGTGGCCACACCGCTGGTCACATATCCGGCCTGATCCCGCCGCTGGGGGAAGGGAACAATGTTCTGCGTAGACGCGGTCGACATTGGCGAGGGAGAAAACCCACAGTCAGTGCGTCCCAATCGGGGGTCCCCGCGGTATGGGGTGATGCCACGTCGCAACCACCCTTCTAGCTACAGCCCGACGTCCGAGGTAGTACATCTTCCTTTGGAGCCGGCTTGCTCCACTACTGCAGCTCCCCACGTAGCTCCAACTCCATGTCGATCTTTCTCTACTTCTATCGGCTTCTATTTGTGATGAGTTTATGTCCCATGAACTAGTGCCAGTACTATTATTCTAATCACACTTCTTTAATATCTTTGCCATCAGGGATGCTTAGCTCGATTTTAGTGGAACTGCGCAAAAGCATCGTATGATCCGAGGGTGCCAGCCGTCTTTCCTTCGATAGGTTCTACCTAGCCAGGAAATTAAATCTTGTTTAGGGTTTAGGGTTTAAGTCGTACTGACCCCATTAGTAGTTTTTCTTTTGTACACGCTCTCACAACTTTTGTCTTTAGTTGTGAAGTAAATATTGGCTATGATCTGTGAATCCTTGAGATGCATCAACATGTGTGTTAGTTTTCCTTTGTATTTGATGGAATGTTGTAACGGGGAAACCTTGGAGTAGGAATGAAAGTGGAGTGGAAAGTTTCTGTTTTTCCGGAGAAAAAATGGAAAGGGAGAGAAACCAATGTTTCGTTTCGTCAGATCGCGCCATCGAGCAAAACCAATGTTTAAATAATGTCTATCGCGTTCTTGTTTCACCCTCCTCCACGGATCGACCCCACAAGGTCGCTCGGCATGCCATGATATGTCTCCATCGTATCTACTTTTCCAAACACTTTTGCCCTTGTTTTGGACTCTAACTTGCATGATTTGAATGGAACTAACCCGGACTGACGTTGTTTTCAGCAGAACTGCCATGGTGTTATTTTTATGCACAAATAAAAGTTCTCGGAATGACCTGAAAATCCACGGAGCAACTTATCAAAATTAATAAAAAATATTGGCGAAAGAATCAACATCAGGGGCCCCACACCCTGTCCACGAGGGTGGGGCACCCCCCCCCTAGGGCGCGCCCCCTGCCTCGTGGGCCCCCTGGACCTCCACCGACCTCAACTCCAACTCCATATATTCACGCTCACGGAGAAAAAAATCTAAAAAAAAGTTTCATCATGTTTTACGATACGGAGCCACTGCCAAGCCCTAATCTCTCTCGGCAGGGCTGATCTGGAGTCCGTTCAGGGATCCGGAGAGCGGGATTCGTCGCTGTCATAATCATCAATCGTCCTCCATCACCAATTTCATGATGCTCACCACCGTGCGTGAGTAATTCCATCGTAGGCTTGCTGGACAATGATGGGTTGGATGAGATTTACCATGTAATCAAGTTAGTTTTGTTAGGGTATGATCCCTAGTATCCACTATGTTCTGAGATTGATGTTGCTATGACTTTGCTATGCTTAATGCTTGTCACTAGGGCCCGAGTGCCATGATTTCAGATCTGAACCTATTATGTTTTCATGAATATATGTGAGTTCTTGATCCTATCTTGCAAGTCTATAGTCACCTATTATGTGTTATGATCCGACAACCCCGAAGTGACAATAATCGGGATACTTCTTGGTGATGACCGTAGTTTGAGGAGTTCATGTATTCACTAAGTGCTAATGCTTTGGTCTGGTACTCTATTAAAAGGAGGCCTTAATATCCCTTAGTTTCCAATAGGACCCTGCTGCCACAGGAGGGTAGGACAAAAGATGTCATGCAAGTTCTTTTCCATAAGCGCGTATGATTATATTCGGAATACATGCCTACATTACATTGATGAACTGGAGCTAGTTCTATGTCACCCTATGTTATAACTATTACATGAGGAATCGCATCCGACATAATTATCCATCACTGATCCAATGCCTATGATCTTTTCACATATTACTCTTTGCTTATTTACTTTACCGTTGGTGTTGTTACAATTACAACAAAACTGCTACTGTAACTTTTGCTACCGTTAGCGTTACTTCCATACTACTTTGCTACTGAATACTGTGCTACAGATACTAAGTTATCCAGGTGTGGTTGACTTGACAACTCAACTGCTAATACTTGAGAATATTCTTTGGCTCCCCTTGTGTCGAATCAATAAATTTGGGTTGAATACTCTACCCTCGAAAACTGTTGCGATCCCTTATACCTGTGTGTTATCAAGACTATTTTTTGGCGCCGTTGCTGGGGAGCATAGCTCTATTCTTTGAGTCACTTGGGATTTATATCTGCTGATCACTATGAGGAACTTGAAAGACGAAAGAACTAAGATTTATCCCTCAACTACGAGGGGAGGTAAGGAAGTGCCATCTAGCTCTGCACTAGATTCTCCTTCTGTTATGAGTAAACTTGCGACACCTAAACCTTTTTATGCTATGAATTCTGATATGTCGCATGTTATTGATGATGCCACTTATATTATGCATGATACTTATAATGAAACTACTTCTATGCTTGATACTACTGTGCCATTAGGTGAATATCTTGATGAACAACTTGCTAGGGCTAGAGAGAATGAAATTCTTGAAACTGATATTATTGAAGATAGTGATGATGAAGGTTCTCCCCCTAAATATGAATTGCCCGTCGTTCCAGAGGGTTATGTTATGGATGAAGAAACTGCTCGAGATTATCTTGCTTGCAATGATAGATCTGATCTTAAGAAGTTATTAGCTAAATTGAAACAGAAATCTTTGAATGCTAGAATGAAATATGGCCCTGCTTTTGCTACTTCACCTATCTTTGTTACTGATAAGGATTATGATTTCTCTGTTGATCCTGAGATAATTACTTTGGTTGAATCTGATCCTTTTTATGGCTATGAATCCGAAACTGTTGTGGCAAATCTTACTAAATTGAACTATATATCCACCTTGTTTACTAATCATGAGAAATCTCGCTACTACTATATCCTTAAGATATTTCCATTCTCATTAAAGGGTGATGCTAAAACTTGGTTTAATTCTCTTAACCCTGGTTGTGTGCGTAGTCCCTAGGATATGATTTATTACTTCTCTGCTAAATATTTCCCTGCTCATAAGAAACAAGCTGCATTGAGGGAAATATATAATTTTGTGCAAATTGAAGAAGAGAGTCTCCCACAAGCTTGGGGGAGGCTTCTCCGATTACTTAATGCCTTGCCTGATCATCCTCTTAAGAAGAATGAAATACTTGATATCTTTTATAATGGACTAACTGATGCTTCCAAAGACCATTTGGGTAGTTGTGCTAGTTGTGTTTTTAGGGAAAGAACAGTCAATCAAGCTAAATTGCTATTGAATAATATGTTAACTAATGAAATTAATTGGACACTTCCTGAGCCAATTCCTAAGCCAACTCCTAAATCAACTCCGAAGAAAAGAGGTGTTCTATTTCTTAGTCCTGAAGATATGCAAGACGCAAAGAAATCTATGAAAGAAAAAGGTATTAAAGCCGAAGATGTTGAGAATTTACCTCTTGTTGAAGAAATACATGGTCTTAATTTACTACCTATTGAATAAATACATGGTCTTGATAACCAGACACGAGTAGTAAAGGTAAATTGTCTCTATAGATATGATAAAGTTGAAATCCCGCCTACTAAGTTTGCTAGCCAATGCTTGGATGAATTTGATGACTTTATGGCTAGACAAGAAAATTTCAATGCTTATGTTGGTAGACAATTGAAAAGTAATGCTTATATGATTGGACACTTGAGTGATTATAATGCTAGAGTTAAAGGTGAACTTAAACTCATTAGCAAACATGCTTCTATGGTTAACACTCAAGCAGAACAGGTGCTTAAGGCTCAAAATGATTTGCTAGATGAGTCAAAAAATAAACATGACTTTGCTATTAGAGTGGCTACTAGAATGGGTAAAATGACTCAGGAACCTTTGTATTCTGAAGGCCACCCTAAGAGAATTGAGCAAGATTCTCAGAGAAATAATGTAGATGCACCTAGTCCTTCTAAAAAGAAGAAAAAAGAAAAATGATAGGACTTTGCATGCTTCTAGTGAACCCGTTGTAGACACACCTGAGAATCCCAATGATATTTCTATTTCTGATGCTGAAACACAATCTGGTGATGAACATGAACCTAGTGATAATATTAATGATAATGTTCATGTTGATGCTCAACCTAGCAATAATAATGATGAAGAGAGTTTTGAGGGGCTCTTCTAGCCAAAGCTCAAAGGAGAAACAAGCTAAGGAGAATAAAAAGCCCAAGTATAATCTCCCTCGCATCACGGAAGTACGGCCGTGTGAATGGCCTTGTGATGATTTCTTGAGAGCAGCCAGGATTCATGATGATTTTTATTTGTTGGCTGATAATGCGGGCCTCGCCGACTTCCTCCACGACCAGCTTGAACAGTATCTCTTACTCACCAATACTTTCGTGCAAATTTTTTACTTTCATCCTAAGAAATCACCTCCTTCAGTAGAGTTTCATTTATATGATGTGGCTAGGGAGATGTCACTATATGAATTTTATGCGGTTTGCAAGATACCCTTTGGGGCAGCTTAGAGGAACGACATCGTAAATATGTGGATGGATGTATTGATATTATCACTGTAGGGGAAACAAGGAAGGTTTTCGATGCAAGAATTACTAGCATACACTTTCCTGTCCTACGTTACTTTGCAATATTTGCTAGTAGATGCTTAATTGGTCGCGGAAACTGTGGAAACCTTAGTGTTCCGGATATTATTATTTTGTTCCATGCTTTATTTCGTGATAACTCTGTTAGTATGGGCGCTATTATTGCTAAACAATTAAGTCTGAACCATACAAAGGGCCCCATCTTTGGAGGTATCTATGCTTCACGCCTTGCTAAACACTTCAAGATACCTATTAGGCATTATGAGAAAGAGGAAAAGTTGTTGCCCCCTACTTTTCTAGATTATAAGAGCATGGTAGCACATGAGTTTATTGTTAAAAATGATGAGATGATGCTTAAGTATAATTTGAGATTTCATAAGAAACACAGTGAGACTATTATCTTGCCTGCACCCGCTTTGTTGGACTTAACTGCAGGCACATACCTCGTCTTGCCGGAGGCTGTTTACGCGTACCGGGACCAGACATCAGCTCCAGAGCGTGAGCCGGAACCACCACTCGGCCCTTATCGTTCGTCCTTTTATCAGTGGGATCCGAAGGAGATCGCCAGCCAGTGGTACTGAGGGAGTCCCGGACTAGGGGGTGTCCGGATAGCCGAACTACCATCATCGGCCGGACTCCAAGACTATGAAGATACAAGATTGAAGACTTCGTCCCGTGTCCGGATGGGACTTTCCTTGGCGTGGAAGGCAAGCTTGGCGATACGGATATGTAGATCTCCTCCCATTGTAACCGACTCTGTGTAACCCTAGCCCTCTCCGGTGTCTATATAAACCGGATGGCCTTAGTCCATAGGAAAAACAACAATCATACCATAGGCTAGCTTCTAGGGTTTAGCCTCCTTGATCTCATGGTAGATCTACTCTTGTAACCCACATCATCAATATTAATCAAGCAAGACGTAGGGTTTTACCTCCATCAAGAGGTCCCGAACCTGGGTAAAAACATCGTGTCCCTCGTCTCCTGTTACCATCCGCCTAGACGCACAGTTCGGGACCCCCTACCCGAGATCCGCCGGTTTTGACACCGACATTGGTGCTTTCATTGAGAGTTCCTCTGTGTCGTCACCGATAGGCTCGATGGCTTCTTCGATCATCATCAACGACGCAGTCCAGGGTGAGACCTTCCTCCCTGAACAGATCTTCGTATTCGGCGGCTTTGCACTGCGGGCCAATTCGCTTGGCCATCTAGAGCAGATCGAAAGTTACGCCCCGGGCCGTCAGGTCAGATTTGGAAGTTTGGACTTCACGGCTGACATCCACGGGGACTTGATCTTCGACGGATTCAAGCCACAGCTGAGCGTGCCGCACTGTCACGTCGGGCATGATTTAGCTCTGCCGTCGGACAGTACCCTGGAGGCCGCACTCGAAACCACTCCGATCTTCAATTCGGAGCCAGCTCCGCAGATCGAGGATGGATGCCTAGACACCGCCTCGGGGCTGCAACCTCTATGACGATAGAGCCGAACACCGATCTTGTCCCCCATGAAGCTCGTGACTCCGAGGTGCCGGACTCCGGACCTCCCGCGCCCCCTCCAGTCGGATCCGATTGGGCGCCGATCATGGAGTTCACCGCAGCGGACATCTTTCAACGCTCACCTTTTGGCGACATCTTGAGTTCGCTAAAGTACCTCTCGTTATCAGGAGAGGCCTGGCCGGACTGCGGCCAGGACGGTTGGGATGCAGACGACGAAGAAATTCAGAGCCCACCCACCACCCACTTGGTAGCCACTGTCGACGATCTAACCGACCTGCTAGATTACGACTCTGAGGACATCGACGGTATGGACGACGATGCCGGAGACGACCAAGAACCAGCGCCCACCGGGCACTGGAAAGCCACCTCTTCATACGACATATACATGGTGGATATCCCAAAGGATGGGAACGGCGAAGGAATAGCGGAGGATGACCCCTCCAAGAAATAGCCCAAGCGCCGGCGTCAGCGGTGCTGCTCTAAATCCCGCCATAGCAAGAATGAGGATTCCGGCACCGGAGACAATAATACACCGGATAGCGCCGAAGACAACCCACTCCAGCAAGATCCAGCACAGGAGGAGGGGGACGCCAGCCCTCATGAGAGAGCGGCCGAAAAAGAGGTAGAGGACTATATGCCTCCCTCCGGAGACGAGGCAAGCCTCGACGACGACGAATTCGTCGTGCCTGAGGATCCCGTCGAACAGGAGCGTTTCAAACGCAGGCTTATGGCGACGGCAAACAGCCTCAAGAAAAAGCAGCAGCAGCTTAGAGCTGATCAAGATCTGCTAGCCGACAGATGGACCGAAGTCCTCGCGGCCGAAGAGCATGAACTCGAACGCCCCTCCAAAAGCTACCCCAAACGTAAGCTGCTCCCCCGATTAGAGGTGGAGGCATATGATCCCGCTTCACCAGGAGACAATACGGCTGATCGACCACCCCGTGGTCGCGACAGAGAGGCCTCAAGGCCCTTCACTAGACCCGTACCCCGGCATCGCTCGAAAAGCACAAGGCCACAGGGGAACACTCCGGACCTGCGAGACATATTGGAGGATAAGGCAAGACAATCAAGATCGATCTATGGATCACGTGGGCGCCCCACGATACGTGACGATCACCGTCACCCCGGACACAGTAAGTCCGGCCGGGCCGAACACAACAGACAAAGCTCTTTTGAGCTCCGTCGCGATATCGCCCAGTACAGAGGCGCCGCACACCCACTGTGCTTCACAGATGAGGTAATGGATCATCAAATCCCAGAAGGGTTTAAACCCGTCAATATTGAATCTTATGATGGCACAACAGACCCCGCGGTCTGGATCGAGGACTATCTCCTCCACATCCACATGGCCCGCGGAGACGATCTCCACGCCATCAAATATCTCCCACTCAAACTTAAAGGACCAGCCCGGCACTGGCTTAACAGCTTGCCAGCAGAGTCAATCGGGAGTTGGGAGGACCTGGAAGCCGCATTCCTCGATAACTTCCAAGGCACGTACGTGCGACCACCAGATGCAGATGACCTAAGCCACATAATTCAGCAGCCAGACGAATCGGCCAGACAATTCTGGACACGGTTCTTAACCAAGAAAAACCAAATCGTCGACTGTCCGGATGCCGAGGCCCTCGCGGCCTTCAAGCATAACATCCGCGACGAGTGGCTTGCCCGGCACCTGGGACAGGAAAAGCCGAAATCCATGGCAGCCCTTACATCACTCATGACCCGCTTCTGTGCGGGTGAGGACAGCTGGCTAGCACGCAGCAACAACCTCAACAAAAATTCTGGCAGTCCGGATATCAAGGACCGTAGTGGCAGGTCGCGTCGCAACAAAAACAAACGCCGCATTAACGGCGATAACAGTGAGGATACGGCAGTCAATGCCGGATTCAGAGGCTCTAAACCCGGTCAACGGAAAAAGCCATTCAAAAGAACAACTCAGGGTCCGTCCAATTTGGACCGAATTCTCGACCGCTTGTGCCAGATACATGGCACCCCTGAAAAGCCAGCTAACCACACCAATAGGGACTGTTGGGTGTTCAAGCAGGCAGGCAAGTTAATTGCCGAAAACAGCGACAAGGGGCTACATAGCGACGACGAGGAAGAGACCCGACCGCCGAACAATAGAGGACAGAAGGGTTTCCCCCCACAGGTGCGGACGGTGAACATGATATATGCCACGCACATACCCAAAAGGGAGCGGAAGCGTGCACTCAGGGATGTATACGCGATGGAGCCAGTTGCCCCGAAGTTCAATCCATGGTCCTCTTGCCCGATCACCTTTGACCGAAGGGACCACCCCACCAGCATTCGCCATGGTGGGTTCGCCGCATTGGTTCTAGACCCAATCGTCGATGGATTTCATCTCACCAGAGTCCTGATGGACGGCGGTAGCAGCCTAAACCTGCTTTATCAGGACACGGTGCGCAAAATGGGCATAGACCCCTCAAGGATTAAACCTACCAAGACGACCTTTAAAGGCGTCATACCAGGTGTAGAAGCCAATTGTACAGGCTCAGTTACACTGGAAGTGGTCTTCGGATCCCCGGATAACTTCCGAAGCGAGGAGTTAATCTTCGACATAGTCCCGTTCCGCAGCGGCTATCATGCCTTGCTCGGACGTACCGCGTTCGCAAAGTTCAACGCGGTGCCGCACTACGCATACCTCAAGCTCAAGATGCCAGGCCCTAGAGGAGTCATCACGGTCAACGGAAACACTGAACGCTCCCTCCGAACGGAGGAACATACAGCGGCTCTCGCGGCAGAAGTACAAAGCAGCCTTTTAAGGCAATTCTCGAGTCCGGCTGCCAAGCGGCCGGACACAGCTAAGCGTGCCCGGAGTAACCTACAACACGACCACCTGGCACGTTCCGAGCACGCGTAGCAGTGCGGCCCCAACCCCAGCCCCTGTAAAACATTAAGACAGACCCTTCGCGTACTCCATTACGCTCTGAAGATACCATGGGCATGGGGCAAGGGGCTCGACCACGATAAGCCCAGACTGCGGCTCAACCGCACCAGGGGCTCTTAAGTGTGTCGTTTCTTTTTCTTTTCCTTTTATTTTTTACCTACAGGACTCCGTTCGTCAGAGGCCCTGTCCGGCAGCAGACATGCCGAACCCACGATGCAACAGCCAGGGAAGGAGAAAGGCTACAACGAAAATCCAGGTGGTCTCCATCATGAGCATTAAATCTGTTTTATGCATTATTCCGTAGCCTACCCCTGGAGGGGGACATGTTAAACAGTCCCATCCCTTGCTTACCGCACCACTTGTATCGTCCTGCACTTACAGCAGTTTTTATTGAATAAAGCAATGCAGCACATTTTTGCTTCCAATTGCATTTCTTTCTTACACATATGTTCATCTATGACATGTTGCATCCGTACGTTTTGGTACGGCTAAATACACCAGGGGCTTATGTTTCCCGCGTTATGGTGTGATAAGTCCGAACACTTTCACAAGTGCGGCACCCCGAACTTATAGCATTATATGCATCGGCTCCGAATCATGTTCTTGGGTCAATAGTTGGGTTTGCCCGGCTCCCATGTTTTGGTACCTTACGTTCCGTTTTATCGGCTAAGGTAGCACTGGGAGAACCACTGCGATTGCGCCCCAGTTGAGCTGGGTTAACGCCTCAGTGGAGAAAGCTAAAACTGACCGTCATGATGAGGCGAGAGCTGGTCGCTGTTCGAGAGGTTCTTTGCGAGTCCCTAAAGACTTATGCCGCTTCGAGCGAGGAGCCGGATTCTGTCCGGCCAAGGCGTGGATAGCGCCCCAAATTCGGCCTTCCGAAAACTAGGGGCTTCGCCGAAATTTAAAATTATAGAATTCTATGGCTAAGTGAGAGTGTTCAAGCATTATAAGTCCGGTTGCCTTGTTCGTTGTGTTGAGCGCCTCCCTCGATGGACCCAAATATGGGAACAAGAGTGCCCAAATTTATCCCGAACACCCCAGCACTCGTGGCATGGGGGCTGAAGCCGACGACTTGCCATCTCTCAGATTTGATAAACAGCCGCACAGAAGGTAATATTTTAAATTAACAAGTGTTGCTTCGCGCATATGAACTTAGTTTTCAGCGCACAGGATAACAAAACGCGAGTCTACTCAAAAACTTCTTCTTTGGAGCACTCACCCGCAATAATGCGGGCGCCCTTCAGCACACTCCTATAATACATCTCGGGCGTGCGATGCTCCTTGCCCTCTGGTGGGGGGTCCGTCACAAGCTTCTGGGCATCCATCTTGCCCCAGTGCACCTTTGCGCGGGCAAGGGCCCGACGCGCACCCTCGATACAGGCGGAGTGCTTGATAACTTCAACCCACGGGCACGCGTCCACCAGCCGCCGCACCAGGCCGAAGTAGCTCCCAGGTATAGCCTCCTTAGGCCACAGCCGAACTATGAGGCCCTTCATGGCCTGTTCGGCCGCCTTGTGGAGCTCGACCAGCTGCTTCAGCTGGTCGCTAAGGGGCACCGGATGTCCGGCCTCAGCATACTGAGACCAGAAGACCTTCTCCGTTGAGCTCCCCTCCTCGGCCCGGTAGAATGCGGCAGCATCGGACACGCTGCGGGGAAGATCTGCGAACGCTCCTGGAGAGCTCCGAATTCGGGTAAGCGACAGGTAATTAACACTCACATGCTTACTTTGCATGAAAAATGCCTTACCCGCTGCTATTTTCTTCACCGCCTCTATCTCCTGGAGGGCCTTGTAGGCTTCGGCCTTAGCGGCTTTGGCACTCTCAAGAGCCGTTGCAAGCTCAGACTCTCGAGTCTTCGAGTCACGCTCCAGGCTCTCATGTTTCTTCACGAGATCCTGGAGCTCTTGCTGTACCTCCGCCACCCGCGCCTCCTGTTTCTCTCGCTCGGTGCGCTCCGCAGCCGCATTGCGTTCGGCCGCGGCCACCGCCTCCTTCAGGGTCGCCACCTCGTTAGTGGCCCCTGCAATACCCCAGTTATCCTTGTCATTTTTCTTGCAACCAAATCCTTTTCTGTAAGGTACAATTTTCATAAGGTATTACTCACCTTCTTTTTCCTCGAGCTGCTTCTTGGCATGGCCGAGCTCGTTCTCGGACCGCTCGAGGTTTTCCTTCAAAGTATTGACCTCCGCAGTCAGTGCGGCAGAGGTCAGCAGCACAGCCTGCAATCCCATATTGACATATTTTCATGACTCCTGCGTTTATCTTTCTAAAGATCCTCAGTCCGGCTTTTCTTTCCGAACACCGAACCGAGCATCAGGGGCTACTGTCTATGCGGTACCATTTTACATATATTGAAATTCTTACCTCAAAGCCTGTTAGAAGGCTGCTGCAGGCTTCGGTCAGCCCGCTCTTGGCGAGCTGAACCTTCTGAATCACCGCACTCATAACAGTGCGGTGTTCCTCTTTGATGGAGGCGCCGTTGAGCGCCTCCAGCAAATTATCCGGCACCTCCGGTTGGACGGAGGCAGCCGGCGTCGCGGTCTTGCCCTTCTTACGAAGGGGTCGCCCGCCGGACTCCGGAGCCACTATGGGTTCCGGGGCTGAGTCCGGTGCAAAGTCCGGGAGGTTGTCCTGCGACACCTCCGGGGCCCTCTCCTCCTGGTGGGTCCCTTCCTGGGATCCCACCTCGGCATCGTCCGCATCACGGGGGGTGGAGGCAGTCGGAAGAGAATCCATATCCGACGCCCCTAAGGACCCGCTCGACGAAGTGGGGAGATCATCCTTAGGCGGACTGCAGGGTTGTATGCGGCATTAGAAAGACATAATGTGGCGGAAAACGAAAACCTTGAAGTTATTCGGGAGTCCGGATACTTACGATCTCGCCAGAGGCTTGGCCCTTGGAGGCCAGTCCTCGTCGTCGTCACTGGCGTTGGCGGAACAGTCCGGGGGAAGAGTTTTTCCCCTCTTGGACCCTTCGGCCTCCCTTGTTGGGGAGGCCTTCCTTTTCTTCCCTCCCCCCGCTGGGGGAGAGGCTTTCTTCTTCTCCTCCTCGCCTTGGTGGGAGGAGTCGGCCTCGGATTCATCGTCCGATAGCACCTGAAAACGGGAACTCTTCCGAGTCCCCGTGGCCTTCTTCTTGGCCTTCTTCTCCGGCACCACGTGGGGTGCCGGAGCCAGCAGCCCCGTTAGGCGGGCGTCAGCTGGGTCCTCTGGCAATGGGGCCGGACAGATAGCCTGTGCGGCCTTCTTCAGCCAGTCCTGTCAAAGGAAAGGGAGTTTAGATCCCGCATAGAGTCAAACTATGAATAACAAGCGTCCCGTAAAGGACAATATCACTTACCTCGTCAGCTGGACGCTGCGAGCTGAATCCGCGATCTTCGGTAGCGGATGCGGGAGCCTCGGTGCCCTTGAATAGCACCTTCCAGACCTCTTTGTACGTAGTGTCGAAGAGCCCATTCAAAGTCTGGTGCTGCGCCGGATCGAACTCCCACATATTGAAGCCCCGTCGTTGGCACGGGAGAATCTGGCGGATGAGCATGACCTGGACTACGTTGACAAGCTTGAGCTTCTTGTCCACCAGCTTTTGGACACAGGCTTGGAGTCTGGTCAGCTCCTCCGAATCGCCCCAAATCCGGCCGCTCTTTTTCCAGGAGGTGAGCCGTGTGGGGATGCCGGATCTGAATTCGGGGGCCGCTACCCATTCGGGATCACGCGGCTCGGTGATGTAGAACCACCCCGATTGCCACCCCTTGATGGTTTCCACAAAGGTGCCCTCCAGCCACGTAACGTGGGACATCCTGCCCACCATGGCACCTCCGCACTCCGCTTGGCTGCCCTTCACAACCTTCGGCTTGACACTGAAGGTCTTGAGCCACAAGCCGAAGTGGGGCTGGATGCAGAGGAAGGCCTCGCACACGACGATAAACGCCAAGATGTTGAGAATAAAATTCGGGGCCAAATCATGGAAATCTAGGCCGTAGTAGAACATGAGCCCCCGGACAAAGGGATGAAGTGGGAAGCCTAGTCCGCGGAGGAAATGGGGAAGGAATACTACCCTCTCATGGGGCCTTGGGGTGGGGATGAGCTCTCCCTCGTTGGGGAGCCGGTGCGCAATATCGCTGGATAGATATCCGGCGTCGCGCAGCTTCTTGATGTGCGCCTCCGTAACGGAGGAGGCCATCCATTTGCCTCCCGCTCCGGACATGATCGGAGAAGGTTGAGGTGGGATGTGCGGGCTTGGGCGCTGGAGCTCGGGTTCGCAGAGATGGATAAGCTAAGGAGGAAGAAGGCACAGGGAAAAGGGTTGGATCTTTATCCCCTTATATGGGCGGACAAAAGCATGTGTCCCCACCGGCCCGGTAAAACTCGCTTATCCCCCAAGCGTCGCGATTGATGGCGCGGTTGGGTTACCCACGTCCGTATTGATAGGAATCCCGGAATAAGGGGGACACGATCTCTGCTTCGACAGACGTGCCAAGGAAACTGCCTCGCTAAACGCGCTGAGGTGGAACAATAAAAACAATTCGAGTAAAGGCTTGGAAGTGGTGTGACATTACGCCACAGAATACGTCAGCAGATTGATCTTGTGTAATATTATTCTCTCTACGGTGGTATGTGGAATTTATTTTTGCAGAGCCGGACACTATCCTGGTGTTCACAATCTTCTATAAATTATTCGGAGGAAGAACCCGCCTTGCAATGCTGAAGACAATATGCGCGCCGGACTCATCGTCATTGAAGCCTGGTTCAGGGGCTACTGAGGGAGTCCCAGACTAGGGGGTGTCCGGATAGCCAAACTACCATCATCGGCCGGACTCCAAGACTATGAAGATACAAGATTGAAGACTTCGTCCCGTGTCCGGATGGGACTTTCCTTGGCGTGGAAGGCAAGCTTGGCGATACGGATATGTAGATCTCCTACCATTGTAACCGACTCTGTGTAACCCTAGCCCTCTCCGGTGTCTATATAAACCGGATGGCCTTAGTCCATAGGAAAAACAACAATCATACCATAGGCTAGCTTCTAGGGTTTAGCCTCCTTGATCTCGTGGTAGATCTACTCTTGTAACCCACATCATCAATATTAATCAAGCAGGACGTAGGGTTTTACCTCCATCAAGAGGGCCCGAACCTGGGTAAAAACATCGTGTCCCTCGTCTCCTGTTACCATCCGCCTAGACGCACAGTTTGGGACCCCCTACCCGAGATCCGCCGGTTTTGACACCGACATTGGTGCTTTCATTGAGAGTTCCTCTGTGTCGTCACCGATAGGCTCGATGGCTTCTTCGATCATCATCAACGACGCAGTCCAGGGTGAGACCTTCCTCCCCGGACGGATCTTCGTATTCGGCGGCTTTGCACTATGGGCCAATTCGCTTGGCCATCTAGAGCAGATCGAAAGTTACGCCCCGGGCCGTCAGGTCAGATTTGGAAGTTTGGACTTCACGGCTGACATCCGCGGGGACTTGATCTTCGACGGATTCAAGCCACAGCCGAGCGTGCCGCACTGTCACGTCGGGCATGATTTAGCTCTGCCGCTGGACAGTACCCTGGAGGCCGCACTCGAAACCACTCCGATCTTCAATTCGGAGCCAGCTCCGCAGATCGAGGATGGATGCCTAGACACCGCCTCGAGGGCTGCAATCTCTACGGCGATAATGACGATATATGATGGACTGACTGAGATGAGAGAAGCTGGTATGAACTCGACCTCTCTTGTTTTGTAAATATGATTAGTTCACCGTTCCTGATTCAGCCTATTATGAATAAACATGTTTGCGATGACAATTAGAGATTGTAGTTGCTTATGCCATGCTTAATTAGCTAGGAGTTTATAATGGTTTACCTTGCTTGCCAACATGCTATTAAAATGGTTGTGATGTGGTATGATAGGGTGGTATCCTCCTTTGAATGATTTGAGTGACTTGACTTGGCACATGTTCAAGCATGTAGTTGAAACAAAATCAACATGGCCTTCACGATATTTATGTTCATGGTGGATTATATCCTACTCATGCTTGCACTCGGTGTTGATTAATTTTAATGCATGTTCATGACTGTTGTCACTCTCTCAGTTGGTCGCTTCCCAGTCTCTTGCTAGCCTTCACTTGTACTAAGCAGGAATACTGCTTGTGCATCCAAACTCCATAAACCCCAAAGTTATTCCATATGAGTCCACCATACCTTCCTATATGCGGTATCTACCTGCCGTTCCAAGTAAATTTGTATGTGCCAAACTCCAAACCTTCAAATGAAATTCTGTTTTGTATGCTCGAACAGCTCATGTATCAACTAGGGTTGTCTGTATCTTGCATGCTAGGTGGGTTACTCTCAAGAGGAGTGGACTCCGCTCCTCACTCACGAGAAAATGGCTGGTCACCAGGATGCCCAGTCCCATGCTTAAATCAAAAATAATTACAAACAAAACTCCCCCAGGATTGTTGTTAGTTGGAGGCACCCGTTGTTTCGGGCAAGCCATGGATTGATGCTTGTTGGTGGTGGGGGAGTATAAACTTTACCATTCTTCTTGGGAACCGCCTATAATGTGTGTAGCATGGAAGATATCGAGATATCTCAGTTGTTATGTTGACAATGAAAGTATACCGCTCAAAATGTTATTTATCTCTATTTCAAAATCGAGCTCTGGCACCTCTACAAATCCCTGCTTCCCTCTGCGAAGGGCCTATCTAATTACTTTTATGTTGAGTCATCACCCTCTTATTAAAAAGCACCCGCTGGAGAGCACCGCTGTCATTTCCATGCATTATCATTAATTTATATAGGGCATGACTAGATCTCTTTTACCATTAATTACAATGTTTAGTCAGTCCTTGATCTTCAGAGGTGCTCTGCATTTATGTTCTGCAGTCTTTGAAAGGGCTAGCGAGGTACCATCTTGTTATATCATACTATGATTGTTTTGAGAAAGTGTTGTCATTCGAGATTTATTATTATTGCTCGCTAGATGATTATGCCATTGATATGAGTAAACATGAGACCTAAATGTTATTGTGAATACGGTTAGTTCATAATCTTTACTGAAAACTTGAATGCTGGCTTTACATATTTGCAACAACAAGAGCAAACAGAGTTTGTACAAGTTTTTCTTTATCACTTTCAGTTTGTCAACTGAATTGCTTGAGGACAAGAAAAGGTTTAATCTTGGGGGAGTTGATACGTCTCCATCGTATCTACTTTTCCAAACACTTTTGCCCTTGTTTTGGACCCTAACTTGCATGATTTGAATGGAACTAACCCGGACTGACGCTGTTTTCAGCAGAACTGCCATGGTGTTATTTTTGTACAGAAATAAAAGTTCTTAGAATGACATGAAAATCCACGGAGCAACTTTTCAGAATTAATAAAAAAATATTGGCGAAAGAATCAATGTTAGGGGGCCCACACCCTGTCCACGAGGGTGGGGGTGCCCCCCCAGGGCGCGCCCCCTGCCTCATGGGCCCCCTGGACCTCCACCGACCTCAACTCCAACTCCATATATTCACGTTCGCAGAGAAAAAATCAGAAAGGAAAAGTTTCATCGCGTTTTATGATACGGAGCCACCGCCAAGCCCTAATCTCTGTCGGGAGGGTTGATCTGTTGTCCATTCGGGGCTCCGAAGAGGGGATTCGTCACCGTCGTCATCATCAACCATCCTCCACCACCAATTTCATGATGCTCACCGTCGTGCGTGAGTAATTCCATCGTAGGCTTGCTGGACGGTGATGGGTTGGATGAGATTTACCATGTAATCAAGTTAGTTTTGTTAGGGTTTGATCCCTATTATCCACTATGTTCTGAGATTGATGTTGCTATGACTTTGCTATGGTTAATGCTTGTCACTAGGACCCGAGTGCCATGATTTCAGATCTGAACCTATTATGTTTTCATGAATATATGTGAGTTCTTGATCCTATCTTGCAAGACTATAGTCACATATTATGTGTTATGATCCGACAACCCCGAAGTGACAGTAATCGGGATACTTCTCGGTGATGACCGTAGTTTGAGGAGTTCATGTATTCACTAAGTGCTAATGCTTTGGTCGGGTACTCTATTAATAGGAGGCCTTAATATCCCTTAGTTTCCAATAGGACCCCGCTGCCACGGGAGGGTGGGACAAAAGATGTCATGCAAGTTCTTTTCCATAAGCACGTATGACTATATTCGGAATACATGCCTACATTACATTGATGAACCGGAGCTAGTTCTGTGTCACCCAATGTTATAACTATTACATGAGGAATCGCATCCGACATAATTATCCATCACTGATCTAATGCCTACGAGCTTTTCACATATTGCTCTTTGCTTATTTACTTTACCGTTGCTGCTGTTACAATTACTACAAAACTGCTACTATTACTTTTGCTACCATTATCGTTACTTCCATACTACTTTGCTACTAAATACTTTGCTGCAGATACTAAGTTATCCAGGTGTGGTTGAATTGACAACTCAACTGCTAATACTTGAGAATATTCTTTGGCTCCCCTTGTGTTGAATCAATAAATTTGGGTTGAATACTCTACCCTCGAAAACTGTTGCGACCCCCTATACTTGTGGGTTATCATGCCACTCACTGCAAACCGAGTATACGATAACTTTCCTTGATGCTTGTCGATGGATCGCGCCATGGAGTACTAGCACTACTGGAAGAGATTGACGAGTTGGGGGAGGACAGCTAGCTGTAGCACGGACTCCCAAGAACTTTTTACATGCGTGTTGTGGTCGGCTACTGCGACGTTTGAACGCAGAGCAGTCATGTGCACCGGGAAGTGATACATCCATTTTGCATCATGATTTTATATCGATATTTATTGCATTATGGGCTGTTATTACATGTTATGTCACAATACTTATGGCTATTCTCTCTTATTTTACAAGGTTTAACATAAAGAGGGAGAATGCCGGCAGTTGAGATTCTGGGCTGGAAAAGGAGCAAATATTGGAAACCTATTCTGCACAGCTCCAAAAGTCCTGAAACTCCATGAAAGTCATTTTTGGAATTAATAAGAATTGTTGAGTGAAATAAGTACCAGAGGGGGCCCACACCCTGGCCATGAGGGTGGGGGCGTGCCCATCCGTACTGGACGCGCCCCCTGCCTCGTGGGTCCCCTGGTGGCCCTTCGGTGCCCATCTTCTGCTATATGAAGTCTTCTACCCTGAAAAAATCATAAGCAAGCTTTCGGGACAAAACTCCGCCGCCACAAGGCGGAACCTTGGCTGAACCAATCTAGGGCTCCGGCGAAGCTGTTCTGCCGGGGAAACTTCCCTCCGGGAGGGGGAAATCATCACCATCATCATCACCAACGATCCTCTCATCGGGAGGGGGTCAATCTCTATCAACATCTTCACCAGCACCATCTCCTCTCAAACCCTAGTTCATCTCTTGTATCCAATCTTTGTACCAAAACCTCAGATTGTTACCTGTGGGTTGCTAGTAGTGTTGATTACTCCTTGTAGTTGATGCTATTTGGTTTATTAGGTGGAAGATCATATGTTCAGATCCTTAATGCATATTAATACCCCTCTAATTATGAACATGAATATGCTTTGTGAGTAGTTACATTTGTTCCTGAGGACATGGGTGAAGTCTTGCTATTAGTAGTCATGTGAATTTGGTATTCATTCGATATTTTGATGAGATGTATGTTGTCTCTCCTCTAGTGGTGTTACGTGAACATCGACTACATGACCCTTCACCATTATTTGGGCCTAGAGGAAGGCATTGGTAAGTAATAAGTAGATGATGGGTTGCTAGAGTGATAGAAGCTTAAACCCTAGTTTATGCATTGCTTCGTAAGGGGCTGATTTGGATCCACTAGTTTCATGCTATGGTTAGGTTTACCTTAATACTTCTTTTGTAGTTGCGGATGCTTGCAATAGGGGTTAATCATAAGCGGGATGCTTGTCCAAGAAAGGACAGCACCCAAGCACCGGTCCACCCACATATCAAATTATCAAAGTAACAAACGCGAATCATATGAACGTGATGAAAACTAGCTTGACAATAATTCCCATGTGTCCTCGGGAGCGCTTTTATCATTATAAGAATTTGTCCAGGCTTGTCCTTTTCTACAAAAAGGATTGGGCCACCTTGCTGCACCTTATTTATTTTCAATGCTTGTTACCCGTTACAAATTATCTTATCACAAAACTATCTGTCACCTACAATTTCAGTGCTTGCAGAGAATACCTTACTGAAAACCGATTGTCATTTCCTTCTGCTCCTTGTTGGGTTCGACACTCTTACTTATCAAAAGGACTACTATAGATCCCCTACACTTGTGGGTCATCAAGACTCTTTTCTGGCACCGTTGTCGGGGAGTGAAGCGCCTTTGGTGAGTGGAACTTGGTAAGGAAACATTTATATAGTGTGCTGAAATTTACTGGCACTTGTTATTATGGAAACTAATCGTTTGAGGGGCTTGTTCGGGGCATCTTCGCCCCGACCAGTAGAGCAAAGAGTTACTCCTCAACCTGCTAAACCTACTGAAAATGTTTACTTTGAAATTCCTTTGGGTATGATAGAGAAACTGCTAGCTAATCCCTTTGCAGGAGATGGAACATTGCAACCCGATTTATACCTTATCTATGTGGATGAAGTTTGTGGATTATTTAAGCTTGCAGGTATACCCTATGATGTTATTAAGAGGAAGGTCTTCCCTTTATCTTTGAAGGGAGATTCATTGACATGGTATAGGCTATGTGATGATACGGGATCTTGGGACTATAAACGATTGAAGCTGGAATTTCACCAGAAGTTTTATCCTATGCATCTTGTTCATCGTGATCGCAATTATATATATAATTTTTGGCCTCGCGAAGGAGAAATCATTGCTCAAGCTTGGGGGAGGCTTAAGTCAATGTTATATTCATGCCCCAATCATGAGCTCTCAAGAGAAATTATTATTCAAAAAATTTATGCTCGGCTTTCTCTCAATGATCGCACCATGCTCGATACTTCCTGTTCTGGTTCTTATATGCTGAAGACTATTGAATTCAAGTGGGACTTATTGGAAAGAATTAAATGCAACTCTGAACATTGGGGTTCTGGTGATGGTAAGGAGTCAGGTATGACACCTAAGTTTGATTGTGTTAAGTCTTTTATGGATACCGATGCTTTTCGTGGATTTAGCACTAAATATGGACTTGACTCTGAGATAGTAGCTTCTTTTTGTGAATCTTTTGCTACTCACGTTGATCTCCCTAAGGAGAAGTGGTTTAAATATAATCTTCCCACTGAAGTAAAAGTAGTTGCACCTGTTACAGTTGAAGAAAAGACTATCACTTATAATGATCCTATTGTTCCTACTACTTATGTTGAGAAACCACATTTCCCTGTTAGGATAAGGGATCATCCTAAAGCTTCAACTATTGTTCGTAAGAGTAACACTAGAACATATACACCTCCTGAGCAAATTAAAGTTGAACCTAGTATTGCTATGGTTAAAGATCTTCTTGCTGATAATATAGATGGGCATGTTATTTACTTCTATGAGGAAGCTACTAATATTGCTAAACCCAATGCTAAGATACATAGACCTATTGTAGGCATGCCTGTTATTTCTATTAAAATAGGAGATCATTGTTATCATGGCTTATGTGATATGGGTGCTAGTACCAGTGCAATACCTATTTCCTTATATGAAGAAATTATGCATGATATCGCACCCGCTGAGTTAGAAGATATTGATGTTACAATTATGCTTGCCACTAGAGATACTATTTCACCATTTGGGATTGTTAGAGATGTCGAAGTCTTGTGTGGGAAAGTTAAATACCCTACTGATTTTCTTGTTCTTGGTTCCCACAAGATAGCTTTTGTCCCATTATATTTGGTAGACCCTTCTTGAATACTCTTAATGCTAAAATTGATTGTGAAAAGGATGTTGTTACAATTGGCTTGGGGGATATGAAATATGAGTTTAATTTTGCTAAATTTCATAGACAACCTCATGATAAAGAATTGCCTAGTAAGGATGAAATTATTGGTCTTGCTTCTATTGTCGTGCCTCCTACTGATCCGTTAGAACAATATTTGCTAGATCATGAAAATGATATGTTTATGAATGAAAGAAGGGAGATAGATGAATTATTCCTTAAACAGGGTCCCATTCTGAAACACAACTTACCTGTTGAAATCCTAGGGGATCCTCCTCCACCCAAGGGTGATCCCGTGTTTGAGCTTAAACCTTTACCTGATACTCTTAAATATGCTTATCTTGATGAAAAGAAGATATATCTTGTTATTATCAGTGCTAACCTTTCAGAGCAAGAAGACGAAAGATTATTGAAAACTCTGAAGAAGCACCGTGCTGCTATTGGATATACTCCTGATGATCTTAAGGGCATTAGTCCCACTCTATGCCAACACAAAATTAAATTGGACGAAGACGCCAAACTAGTTAGAGATCATCAACGATGGTGAAATCCTAATATGAAAGAAGTGGTAAGAAAGGAAATACTAAAGCTCCTGAGGCAGGTATAATTTATCGCGTTGTTGATAGTGAGTGGGTAAGTCATGTCCATTGTGTCCCTAAGAAGGGAGGTATTACTGTAGTCCCTAATGATAAAGATGAATTGATTCTGCAAAGGATTATTACAGGTTATAGTATGGTAATTGATTTCCGCAAATTAAATAAAGCTACTAAGAAAGATCATTACCCTTTACCTTTTATTGATCAAATGCTAGAAAGACTATCCAAACACACACATTTTTGCTTTCTAGATGGCTATTCTGGTTTCTCTCAAATACCTGTGTCAGTGGACGATCAAGCAAACACTACTTTTACTTGCCCTTTCGGTACTTTTTCTTATAGACGTATGCCTTTTGGTTTATGTAATGCACCTGCTACCTTTCAAAGATGCATGATGGCTATATTCTTTGACTTTTGTGAAAAGATTTGTGAGGTATTCATGGATGATTTCTCCATTTATGGATCCTCTTTTGATGATTTCTTGAGCAACCTTGATCGAGTTTTGCAGAGATGTGAAGACACTAGTCTCATCTTGAATTGGGAAAAGTGGCACTTTATGGTTAATGAAGGCATTATCTTGGGGCATAAAATTTCTGAAAGAGGTATTGAAGTTGATAAAGCTAAAGTTGATGCTATTGAAAAGATGCCGTGTCCCAAGGACATAAAAGGTATAAGAAGTTTCCTTGGTCATGCCGGTTTTTATAGGAGGTTCATTAAGGACTTTTCTAAAATCTCTAGGCCTCTAACTAATCTATTACAAAAAGATATTCCTTTTGTTTTCGACGATGATTGTGTAGAAGCATTTGAAATATTTAAGAAAGCTTTTATTTCTGCACCTATTGTTTAGCCACCTGATTGGAATTTACCCTTTGAGAGTATGTGTGATGCTAGCGATTATGCTGTAGGTGCTATTCTAGGGCAAAGAGTTGATAAGAAATTAAATGTTATCCAGTATGCTAGTAAAACTCTTGACACTGCCCAGAGAAATTATGCTACTACTGAAAAAGAATTCTTAGCAGTTGTATTTGCTTGTGATAAGTTTAGACCTTCTATTGTTGATTCTAAAGTACCTATTCACACTGATCATGCTGGTATTAAATATCTTATGGAAAAGGAAGATGGTAAACCTAGAATTATTATATGGGTCCTCTTGCTCCAAGAATTTGATTTGCATATTATTGATAGAAAGGGAGTTGAAAACCCCGTTGCAGACAACTTGTCTAGGTTAGAGAATGTTCTTGATGACACACTACCTATTGATCATAGCTTTCCTGATGAACAATTAGCAGTCATAAATGCTTCTCGTACTGCTCCATGGTATGCTGATTCTGCTAATTGCATTGTTGCTAAATTTATACCACCTAGTTTCACATACCAGCAAAAGAAAAAGTTCTTTTATGATTTAAGACATCACCTTTATAAAGAGGGAGTAGATGGTGTTATTAGACGTTGTGTACCTGAGCATGAACAGGAACAGATCCTACACAAAGTGTCACTCCGGACCATATGGAGGACACCACGCTGGAGATGGAACTGCACATAAGGTATTGCAATCCGGTTTTTATTGGCGTACTCTCCTCAAAGATGCCCGTAAGTTTGTCTTGTCTTGTGATGAATGTCAGAGAATTGGTAATATTAGTAGACGTCAAGAAATGCCCATGAACTATTCTCTTGTTATTGAACCATTTGATGTTTTGGGCTTTGATTATATGGGACCTTTTCCTGCCTCTAATGGATATACACATATTTTAGTTGATGTTGATTACGTTACTAAGTGGGTAGAAGTTATTACAACTAGTAGTGCTGATTATAACACCTCTATTAAGATGCTTAAAGAAGTTATTTTTTCCAAGGTTTGGAGTCCCTAGATACTTAATGACTGATGGAGGTTCACATTTTATTCATGGTGCTTTTCGTAAAATGCTTGCTAAGTATGATGTTAATCATAGAATTGCATCTCCTTATCTCCCACAATCTAGCGGTCAAGTAGAATTGAGTAATAGAGAGCTCAAATTAATTTTGCAAAAGACTGTTAACAGATCTAGAAAGAATTGGTCCAAGAAACTTGATGATGCATTATGGTCCTATAGAACTGCGTATAAAATTCCTATGGGCATGTCTCCATATAAAATGGTTTATGGAAAAGCATGTCACTTACCTCTCAAACTAGAACATAAGGCATATTGGGCCATTAAAGAGCTCAATTATGATTTCAAACTTGCCGGTGAGAAGAGGTTATTTGACATAAGCTCAGTTGATGAATGGAGAACACTGGCCTATGAGAATGCCAAGTTGTTCAAAGAAAAAGTTAAAAGATGGCATGACAAAAGGATACAAAAGCATGAGTTTAACGTAGGTGATTATGTGTTGATATTCAACTCTCGTTTACAATTTTTTGCAGGAAAACTTCTCTCTAAATGGGAAGGTCCTTACGTTATCGAGGAGGTCTATAGTTCCGGTGCCATAAAAATCAACAATTTCGAAGGCACAAGTCTGAGGGTGGTGAACGGTCAAAGAATCAAACATTATATCTCAAGTAACCCTATAAATCTTGAAACTAATATTATTGAAACCGTAACCCCGAAGGAATACATAAGGGACACGTTCCAAAACGTTTAGACTCCAAAAAGGAATAGGTATGTGGTACGCTAAGTAAACCGACTCCAAAATAGTTCTAATAGCAATTTTTCTCTGTTTTGGAATATTTAAGAAAATAGGAAAATAAGAAGTAGTCCAGGAAGGACACGAGGCCTCCACGAGGGTGGAGGGCGCGCCCACCCATACTGGGCGCGCCCCCTGCCACGTGAGCACCTCGTGTGCTCTCCGGACTCCGTTTTCTTGCAAGATACTTCTCTTGGTCGGTAAAAATTCATTATATAATCTCCTGAAGGTTTTGACCACCGTATCACGCAAAAATCCTCTGTCTTTGTTTCGAGCTGTTTTTCTGATATATCTAGAGCATCTTGACGTCACCCTCCTCCAACAATGAAGACAAGGATGCTTGGCTATTGAAGGTAGAGCTGAAAAGAGAAAAACCGGAGGAGATCAACAAGGATGAAGGGATCAATAAGGCCATGGAGGATCAAGCTCCGGTGGCGGAAGAAGAAAACATGCCTCAACCTCTACCTAACCTCTTTACCCCAACTGAGATTGAAGCTTTCAAGATGATTGAGTTAGCTCGTATACAAAACAAGTATCTCACACAGGAAAATATTTTGTTGAAGGAGCATATCATCACACTCAAGGGCATTATCCGCAAACTGGAGGAGCTTCTACGCTCGATGTGCGACTATCCATCATCATCACCTCCGAGGACATAATCACATGGGTATGGGCACTCCCCTTGGCAACTGCCAAGCTTGGGGGAGGTGCCCCGGTATCGTATCACCATCACACTCCTATCTTTACTGTTTTACTTAGTTCGATCCTTTTGGTAATATCTATATCTACTAGAATAAAGTTTTGGTATGAATTAGTTTTGAGTTTTGCTCTGTGATCCCTCTATGTAATTGAGTCCGTGAGCTATATAATAAAGATTAGTGTTGAGTCAAGGGCTTTGCTATCTTGCTATGATCGTGAGAAAATAGAAAGAATAAAAAGAAATAAAAAAAGTTCATATTGATCTTATGGATAGTAATGACTTCACATATAAAGAGTATGAGGCTTAAAAGTTGTTGGGAGTTGACAAACATAGTTTTGGTAATCGTTGCAATTAATAGGAAATAATAAAGAAAGAGATATTTTCACATATAAATATACTATCTTGGACATCTTTTATGATTGTGAGCACTCATTAAAGTATGACATGCTAAAGAGTTGATGTTGAACAAGGAAGACAACGTAATAGGTTATGTTTTCTCACATCTCAGTTAAAGTATATTGTCATGGATCGTCCAACATGTTGAGCTTGCCTTTTCCCCTCATGCTAGCCAAATTCCTTGCACCAAGTAGAAATACTACTTGTGCTTCCAAATATCCCTAAACCCAGTTTTGCCATGAGAGTCCACCATACCGACCTATGGATTGAGTAAGATCCTTCAAGTAAGTTGTCATGTTGCAAGCAATAAAAATTGCTCCTTAAATATGTATGAATTATTAGTGTGGAGAAAATAAGCTTTATACGATCATGTTGGAAAGTTAGCATGAACTATTATTGCTGATATTACCCTTGAGGTAAGACATTGGGAGGCAACACCATAAGCCCCTATCTTTCTCTGTGTCCCATTAAAACTCCAGAACCATAAGTATTGCGTGAGTGTTAGCAATTATAGAAGACTATACGATAGTTGAGTATGTGGACTTGCTGAAAAGCTCTATTCTTGACTCTTTCCAATGTTATGATAAATTGCAATTGCTTCAATGACTGAGATTATAGTTTGTTAGTTCTCAATGAAGTTTCTGAACCATACTTGACATTGTGAATAGATTGTTACTTGAGCATAAGAAATCATATGACAAAATATATGTTGATGTTATAAGAATGATCATGATGCCCTCATGGCCGTATTTTATTTTTATCGACGCCTCTATCTCTAAACATGTTGACATATTTTTCGATTTCGGCTTCCGCTTGAGGACAAGCGAGGTCTAAGCTTGGGGGAGTTGATACGTCCATTTTGCATCATGCTTTTATATCGATATTTATTGCATTATGGGCTGTTATTACACGTTATGTCACAATACTTATGGCTATTCTCTCTTATTTTACAAGGTTTAACATAAAGAGGGAGAATGCCGGCGGCTGGGATTCTTGGCTGGAAAAGGAGCAAATATTGGACACATATTCTGCACAGCTCCAAAACTCCTGAAACTCCATGAAAGTCATTCTTGGAATTAATAAGAATTGTTGAGCGAAAGAAGTACTAGAGGGGGCCCACACCCTGGCCACGAGGGTGGGGGCGCGTCCACCCCTACTAGGCGTGCTCCCTGCCTCGTGAGCCCCCTGGTGGCCCTCTGGTGCCCATCTTCTGCTATATGAAGTCTTCTACCCTGACAAAAATCATAAGCAAGCTTTCGGGACGAAACTCCACCGCCACAAGGTGGAACCTTGGCGGAACCAATCTAGGGCTTCGGCAGAGCTGTTCTACCGGGGAAACTTCCTTTCGGGAGGGGGAAATCATCACCATCGTCATCACCAATGATCCTCTCATCGGGAGAGGGTCAATCTCCAACAACATCTTCACCAGCACCATCTCCTCTCAAACCCTAGTTCATCTCTTGTATCCAATCTTTGTACCAAAACCTCATATTGGTATCTGTGGGTTGCTAGTAGTGCTGATTACTCCTTGTAGTTGATGCTATTTGGTTTATTCGGTGGAAGATCATATGTTCAGATCCTTAATGCATATTAATACCCCTTTGATTATGAACATGAATATGCTTTGTGAGTAGTTCCGTTTGTTCCTGAGGACATGCACTACAAAAAAAATACACTTCCGTGATGATACGTGTTTGTCACAGTAGGTCGCGTTGTTTGTCATGCATGTACATCCATGATGATTTTATGACAGAATCAAGATAGTCATACTTGTGCTGTCGTAGAAGTGTTCCATGACATTACCAAAATTATCATCACGGAAGTGTCCACTTCCTTGACGATAAATCGCGCGTCACAGAAGTGCTTTCGTCAAGGGTGAACGACACGTGGCATCCACCGTAACGGAACGCCGTTAAGCTATCGGGTCGGGTTTTGGATCCGATAACCCATTAATAGCCCTGACCAATGGGGATTTTCCACGTGTAAAATCATCATTGGCTGGAGGAGACATGTGTCAGGTCCGCGTTGGCACAGGTGTCACCCATCCAATGGGCGAGACGCGCCTATGATATGTTGACACGTGGACCGGCCCATCAAGTTTAAATGGGCCGGCCCAACTAAAGGCCCACAAGATTTTGCGGACCATAATGGGACAACCTAGCTAAAGGCCCATGAGATTTTGCAGACCATAATGGGTTGGCCCAGCTAAAGGCCCACAAGATTTTGTGGGCCATAATGTGCCGACCCAGGTAAAGGCCCACAAGATTTTGTGTGCCATAATGGGCCGGCCCAGGTAAAGGCCCATAAGATTCTTGCGGATCATAATGGGCCGGCCCAGCTAAAGGCCCATGAGATTTTGCCCACATTAATGGGCCGGCCCAGCTGTAGGCCCACAAGATTTTGAGGACCCTAGTAGGCCGGCCCATTAACTGGCTGCCATGTTTTGGGCCAAATGCCGGCCCATATTTGATCTAGTCCATTAATGGTTTGCCACGTTTTGGGCCTAATAATGGCCCATATGAGATTCGGCCCGTTAAAAGCCTACCACGTTCTGGGCCAAATTACGGCCCAGATCAGGTCCGGCCCTTTAAGAGGCTTTGGGCTAAATTATGGCCCATATCAGATCCGGCCCGTCAACTGGACGCTATGCTTTTGGGCTCACTTGCTAAAGGCCCATTTAGTAATTTGGCCTGATATTAGTTTCGGCCTGTTAAGGGCCCGTTTAACATTTCGGCCCTATATTAATTTCGGCTTGTTAAAAGCCCGTCATATAGTTGGGCCTAACTACGGCCCGGTTTGCATCCGGCCTGCTCGCAGCCGATATCTGATTGGGCCAAACAAGGACCGAGACAATTTTGGCCTGTTAAAAGCACGTGATTTGATTCACACAATCATGGGCCGGGGTCCATTTCGGGCTGCTGCCGGCCTGTGAGCTGTTCGTCATGTTTTAGGCCCAACCTACTTCTCAGCCTCCTAAAAGCCCATTGAGTTTTCTTGCGAAAAGAGGGTCGGGGGTTACTCGGCCTATTAAAGGCCCGAATCTACTAGTGGGCCAGTTTACTTTTGGCCTTTTAACGGACCAAGATGACGGGGCCCATGATGCGGATCATACATCGTGATTGCATGACGGCCCGATTATGTATCGTAATTTTACGGTTTGGCCGGTTTACTGCAAAGACAGGATATATATACAGTAAAATAACTGCAGCATCGTGAATAAGAAAAAACCTAGACTATACAATAAAGAAATTACGGCATATTACATCCACTGGGCATCAAAGTTCGCCACTATGATAATAGAGCACAAGCAGACAACAGATTACATACACTGGGCATCAAAGATCGCCACCAGTGCAAATAAACACACCAACAAAATAATATACAAAACCGACAACACTTCAATAGAGTTCAAGAAAGGTTAGCCCTGCTGGGGAGCTACAGTGCAAGCAGCTGAGCAAGATAATGAGACTACGCTTGTTCAACACTTATATCTTCCTCACTCTGAAAGATAAACAAGCAGACAGATGACAGGTTTTGCACATAAAAGTATCAGTGCTGACAATTCAACACATTTCTTACTGACCAATAAAGTGACACAGTTTAAAAGTGCATTAACACAATATGGTATTGTTCAGGTCAAGACATGGCAGGAAATGACATTGTGAAGGAGTTGGCAGCTTCACGACACCACTGGATTACAGATCAAGAACTCATAAGTATCAATGGTTAGTGTGCTGTCAATTTATCCCATTTCAGATTGGCAAATAAAGAGACGGTTTAAATAATAGTAGAATGATATGACACTGTTCATAGTTAAGACATTGCAGAATGTGACATTGTGTTGTATTGGGTAGGTTCACCACACCATTGGATTACGGATGAAGAACAAAAGCATACATGCAGTGCAAAAGAAGATCACTTGCTCTGTATAGTTTAATTTACATGGTATGAATAAGGAACTTGGTTGTACAACTGAAAACTTAAATTGAGAAGGACAAACTTTTGTTTATGAACTACATAATAAACTTTAAACATGCAATTTGATGCAAACACCAAAAATAAATAGTTATTGCAGTCATGCCTAACCAAATATATACAACAAAGTTTGAAGGCTTGAGAAGGACAAACTTACATTATTGGTGAAGACAGGCTCTATAAAGGCCTTGTCCATGCTGATGGGGGGGGGGGCAATTCAAGAAGTTTACCACATAATCTTCTTCATAAGCATTGCCTTTATTCTACATTTTGTTAAGAGTAAATATAGATGTGATAATATATGAAAAAATGGAGAATATTTAAGATAAGATGAAGAGTGATGCTACATAACCAAGTAGCTATAAATGTAAGTGCAATGATACAGGCAAAAGGTACAGCCGAGAGTAATGCACAGCTAAACTTCTTCAGTACCAACCTTCTGGTAAGAGTAAATATAGATCTGATGTGTAGAAAATGGAGGGCAAAGGAAAATAAGCTGCAGAGTGATGGTACATGAACAACTACCTATCATTACAAGTACACTGATAAAGGATAGTATGTACTTACAAGAACAATGCAAAGCTAAAAAAATCATTGTCATTGGATATATTCTACACTAATGTAACCATTCATACAGATCAGATAATTTGGAGCGAACAATTGATAAGCAAGCTATCATGCATACTACTGTCACATAATGAACCAGGTATGTATGCAAGTACAGTAATATAGGACAACAGGTACTAACAAGAGAAAATCAGCGGGCAGCATATTTGCGATATCCTGACATTCTTTTCAAACCGGAATTCTTCTTCGAGCAGATTTCCTGCAAAAAAGATCCGTAAGGCACATGCAGAAAAGTAGAAGTTCAAATTGTCATATGATTTCATAGACAGTACCTCTTCCTGGGAACGAGACCAGTGCATAACAAGGTTTTTCCATTCAATGTCTTCTAAATTTAGCACAGGAGACTTCACCAGAAATTCGTTTACAGACTTGCCATCAAAGTGTGATTTCCTCAGGTAACACCGATACTGCTGCAATGCTTCCTTGAAAATCACAAGCAAGCTTTGCTCGTCATGACTATCCAGATTGACCCTCTCCTAGTTACAACAATGTATTGTAAATCATTGATGTGTTCAATCAGCAGAAAACAGGAAAATAATAACCATGAATAATAGCACTTACACGTAAGTTGGACAGGAAGATGTGAAAATGGTGTTTGTCTTCACTATAATCTTCCCATGATGGGAATATATGCACGTAGTCCCGAACAACATTGAAAGCATTGTCTTTTAAAATGGGAATAAATGGAATGGGGTTCCAATCTGCAGGAATTGGTCGTCTCTGCAGTTGGGATAGGTCTTCGGCGGGTGGACTTGCTGTACTTTTTGCTGGAGTGGGATTTTTTTGTGGTACGGCTAGTGCTATGGAAAATGAAATCGGTATACCTTTTGCTAGAGTGCAGGTCATGTGTGGTGGGGCTAGTGGTGTGGCCAGTGAAGTATGGGTACAGTCTGCTGGAGTCGGTCCTACGTTTTGTGTCACTGGTTGAACATCCAATATAAGCGGGGTGTTGTCTGATTTCTCCAGCACCACCATGTTTTTCAAGGACTTTGCCGGTGCTCCTTTAGGTTCGGCAATCACCCTCTTCCTTTTTGATTTCTGATGCACAAGAATAGCATTTGAGTGGAAAAACATGGCATGATGACAGATGGAATATGTATTGATAATGGATGGGCATGGCATCTCGACATATATGATAAGTAAATTAAGCAGATGGCGGTGCAACAAAGTAGAAGAAATGCAAGACAACATATGCAAGATACCCGCAATCAATAAAACCTTGCCAAATTAGAACAGGCACCTTGATGGGTGAACAGGACAGGTCATCTGCCTTTGACTCCTCGAGGTTAGAATAGTCATTAGGATCATATTCTGAACAAGAATCAACAGGTGTCAACTTATGTATCGCAGGTCCTGTCGATGGCTCTCCCCCCAACCACCCACCCCTCCCACCTCCGGCCTAGGTTTTCTGGCGATCTGCTCTTCTAGACAGTGATTTGTGTCCCCCCCCCCCCGCTCATCTCCTCCGGCGGCTTCTGATCTACACGCCTATACCCATTTCATATGGGTCCTTCTGGTGGATCAACGTTGGATTTGGATTTCTCGGTAGGCTCCATCTTTGCGGACAAGGTTTTCAATCATTGTGGGAGATCTATTCATCCCACGGATGACATGGGCCATTTCATTATGGTTGTGTCTTTCAGCAGACATATATTCCATCTTAATGACGATTCTGTGGCGGCTGCTTTGGAATCAGCGATTGGGGGTTTGGCCATTGAATTATCGGTTCAACTCATCCGAGACAAGGTATTCTCTTTTATTGTCTCATACAAGCAAGTTGGCCTCTACATTCTTCAGTTGAGATCGTTTGCATGCCCACAATTCAAATGTTATTTTCATCTTTGGGGGAATGGTGGTCCTAATTGGAATCGTGAGTTTAAGATTTGGAAAAAGGAGTGTGACGCCGAGTGGATTCTTGTTAGTCCCTCTAAAAAGCATGCCACTTTGGGGTTGCTAGCCATGCATAAAACCCCGGCTAAATCATCATTTAGATTGGGTTCATCTTTGAGGAAGAATCTTTCTTTTGCCACGTTCCAACAATACCCTACTTGCAAGGGTTATAGATACCCAGCTACACAACCCTGTGTTGATGCGATTTCGGATGCCGGCTGCGTCGTGAATCCACGGGAGAAAGTGATCATGCCCCCACCGCTGATGAACAACCTCTAGTGGACGGTGGCGACGCCACCCATCTCTTTCGGAATGATCAACATTCCTGCCAGGAACACCACCGTCATATCCGGATCTGCACCCAACCAATTACTTCAAGATTTGTAGGTGTCACCTGTTTCCATGGCACGTGATTGTGTTGCACCGGTCTCTCCAGCCCAACATGGCTTGCCGGCCCATCATGGCTCCCCAGCCTCGGGTGGGGTTGTTACGGCCCAGTCTGCGACCCAACCATCTCGGGCTAATTTGGATAATTCAGTTTCCACAGTTGGGAAATCTACTCAGGCTGTTATGGATGACCAACTACCGGATTCTTCTGAGGATCCTGCTAGAATTAACAATCTCATTGATGATATTGTGTTCAATGTTTGGAAATGCCAGAATTGTTTATCTATGTTGCATTATACTAGTTCGTGCAATAAACAGATACGCTGCCGTAGATGCTTTTGTCTGGGCCACAGAGCCAAAGGATGCTCCGACTCTACGCATTCTCCGACTTACAAGTGGGTCCCGTGGGTTAATCCTACTTCCCCGGGCCGGTCAGCTCAGATATCCTCGCCCAACGCCTCGGTTTCCTTCCCAGCTAGCCCAGTTGGGTCTTTGCCCAGTCCCATCACACTTACCACCCCATCGCTTCTTCCATTGCCCGCAGAGCCACCGCCCACCATGCCACCGCCGCCCACCTCGCCATCACCGCCCACCTCGCCTCCATCGCCCAACCCACCACTTGCTTCAACTCCGTCAGATCCATCCTCGCCTTCCACCGCAACCCAACAGCCTGCAATGGCCAACTTCGAGCTGGACCCTCTGGGTTTCGTTCCGCCGGGCTTCGACATCATCGACGGTGGACCGCTGCGCCTTCTGCGCACCTTCTTATCCCTTGATGTGGCGCCTGATCGGCTGGATGAGGACTTCGCCATCGCCATTGTTGAACCAGCTCCTCTGCCTGAGGAAATCGCCATCTACAGAAACATGGTCAGTGATTACATTGTCAACACCCTTGGGCGAGCTGTTCTTGATTCCCAACCTTGGATCTAGGGAGTTGGTCTTTTCTGTTTCTGTAGCCCAGTTGCTAGGAAAGCCCTTGTGGATCATCCGCCGTTTGATCTAGGCAATGATAGATTTGTTCATTTTGTGTCGCATGACGAGGGTATTAACTACAGAGCTACTCAAGGTTTTCGTCGTGGTTGGGTTATGATAGTTGGAACACCTCTGAATTATAGGCGCACTCAGTATATTGCGGATGTAATCAGTACTTTTGGTTGTTTCCACCATTGGCATCAGGATGATCCTATGTTAGTTCGTACCCTGGCGTACATCTCATTCCTGGCACCATCTTTAGTGCCGTGTGATGTCGTGTACCATGAATATGTTGATCTTGGAGGAGCAAGAATCTCCTGGACTACGCCAATCTACATTCTATCTGATGATTTTGCTGATGTTCTGCCAGCCGATGAGGATCCCATGCCTTTCAATGGCAATCCTCATCCCCTCCCTGGACATATGTAGTTTGATAATCACAATTGGGTTTTGCCTGAGTTTCCTGAGATTGGCTGGAATGATGTGCCTCCCCCAGCGCATGATCAACCGCAAGATATTGCTCCACACAATGCCCAGGAGGTCGAGCAGCAGGAGATTGTTGAACAAAATCTTGTTGATGGCAACCAGTCGCAGGAGTCTGTTATTCTGCAGGTCTCTAACGCATCTGTCAATGATGATGGTCCTGTGGCTGATGTGGTTCTCTATCAACCTCCAGTGGCCCCGATGCAATCCCCTTTGCACACTGGAAGGGTTTTGACTGTCTTTGGCCCGGTTCTGCCTCCGGTCATGAAGTGACAGCGCAGCTTTGAGAGAATGATGTCGTTTGCCTGGGTTTCTGAAATTCCAAGGTCTGTCTTTCTGCCTGCAATGGGTCCAATTGTTCTTTCAAAGCGATCCTGGGAAATCAGCTTTCTGGAACCTGAGTTGAAGTTCTCTCTGAAGCTTGTACCTGAAGCCTGTAGCCCTGTTCGTCGTTTCTCCCCTGTGAAACGGCCTGTAGCCCGAGCTTTATGCTTGGATGAGATCTTAGACCCCATTTCTGAATCCTTCCAGTTCACTGCTCTCTTTTTTGACTATCTACTGCAAGGCAAAAGGCTCACAGTCCTTTATTAATAAATAAAAGAGGAGAAAGTTATAGGTTTACAAATGTACAGAAGAAGAAAAGATACTTACAAGAAAAGTGGCTAAGAAAGGTTAGCTATCCAAGACAGAAAACTATCTTTATATTTACATCTAATCCTGTGAGACAGAAGAGAGATGTCATGGATAAAGTTTCTTCTCCAAGCTCTAAATGAGGGTTGCTCCTTTCTGAAGATCTTCCCATTCCTTTGTATCCAAATATTCCAAGTAGCAATGAAGACAACCTCAGAGAAAAAAGGGTAACCAAAATCCTTCCTAACTGATTGAGCCATATCATATGTGGTTTGGTTCGGTTGAACAGTCCAAGAAATCCCAAGATAGTTCCAAACCCTTTGGCTAAAATTGCAAGCAAAGAAAAGATGAGCCTGATCCTCATGTTGTGCAAGGTTGCATAGCAAAACAAGTGTCATCCTGGATGATCCACTGCCGACGTTGCATCATATCCCTAGTGTTCAGACGATCCATTAATAGTAGCCAACCAAAAACTTTTAGCTTTAACGTGCATGCACACTTCCAAATCCACCTGAATATGGGATCAACCACTAGGTGTGAGAAGCAAGAGTCATAATATATCTTTGACATAAAGACTCCAGACTTTGAAGGCCACTTCCAAATGTCCTTGCTCTCACCATTCAGATTGATCAAGGGCAGGAGGGCCTCTAATTGCGTGAATTCTGAGAAGGCCTCCTGCGATAGAGGCAAATGGAAATGATCCAAGATATTAGGCTGCTCCATAAAGTCCTTGAATGTGAGTGCATCATCCACAACAAAAGAATGTAGCCTCGAGAAATAGTCATGCAAAAGGACAACACGATTTCCCAGCTGCCAACGGTCAAGCCAAAAAAGCACCATGTCACCAGCATTAACTTGTGGAACAGCTAGCTTGCAGAATTTGGGATATAAGCGCATGATATCACGCCACCAAAATGAACCACAAATCTGGGTGCTTTGGGGTGGTGACAATGCATAATAAGTGTCCCAAATTAAAGATACCCAAGGCACGTCCACTTTATTTAAGAACTTGAAGAGATGCTTTAGTAGCAAAGCCTCATTTTGAATGGCCAAGTTAAGAACACCCAAACCACCAAAACTCTTAGGGCAACAGACTAAATCCCAAGCAGCCAGTGATTGACGTGGATTATCCGTGTTGCCTCTCCACAGACATTGTCTCATGATTCGCTCTAACTGTTGTGAAATGCCCTTTGGGAGAGTTAATGTGCACAAAAAGTATATTGGCATGGAGCACAACACCGACTGAAGAAGTTGCAGTCGGCTCCCTTGGTTTAGTAAGCATGAGGATGCAGATAAGCGGTGCTCTACACGATCAACCAGAGGCAGCAGATCATAGATTGTAGGCCTAGAAGTTCCCATTGGCAATCCTAGGTACGTGAAAGGCATCGTCCCAACATCACATCCAAGCAGAGAGGCCACTCTAGCTCCTTCCTCATCAGACATGTTAATAGGAATGAGAGAGGACTTACTAAAGTTAACACGCAAACTAGTTGACTCAGCAAAAGAGACAAGCATGTCTTTGAAAGCAATGAGTTGATCATCGATCGCAGGCAGAACAATTAAAGTGTCGTCAACATATTGTACAATCGGGTAACCATTGGAGTTGGTTGGGATTGGCAGAGATAGAATATTCCTGGAGCACATCTCGTTGACTACAGCTTGCAATAAATCCACTGCAATCACAAAGAGCAACAGTGAGAGAGGATCCCCCTGACGCACGCCCGTTCTGCAGACAAAGTGATTACCAGGCACACCGTTGAGAAGCACAGAAGAGGATCCCGTAGACAAAATACTATTGATCCATCCAGTCCACCGGGAGTCAAAACCCTTGCATTGCAAAATTGATAATTAGGTCATGCTCAATTGTGTCAAAGGCCTTCGTGAAATCCAGCTTTAGAAGGACAATGGGGTGCTTCGAGGCCTTGCATTGGTGTATATACTCAAAACACCAGGCTAGGCAATCTTGAATAGAACGACACCGAAGAAAACCATATTGATTGTGGTAGATGCATCTTAGGATCACTTTTTGAAGGCGGTTAGCAAGCAGCTTAGTCAAAAATTTCAAGCACGTGTTGGTCAATGAAATGGGCCAAAAATCTCCGACAACTTCAGGGCTCAGCTTTTTAGGTATCAGGGTAATTAAAGAAGTATTAAGACATTCTAGGTTGCACCTCCCCTCATAAAACTCCTTCACAAGTTGCATGAAATCCTCCTTTAGGATTGGCCAGCACCTCTTTAAGAACAGACCAGAAAAACATCGGGACCAGGGGCATGGTCCGGTGGCATGTTCTTAATGACAGCATCAACCTCGGAATCAGTGAAAGGCTGGGAAAGATCCTCAAGGACATCAACTTTTGCAATTAATGTGTCCAAATCAAAACCCATGCGAATCCCTTTTGCATTGCCCATTCTTTGATTAAAATCAGACCAAAACATGCCCGCCAGTTGTTGGTGATCCGAGACCACATCACCATCAGCATTCTTAATTGAAGAAATAGTGTTTCTCCTATACCTTTCCGTGGCCATGGCATGAAAAAACTTCGAGTTTTCCTCACCAACTTTAATGCTGCGTATAGTACAACGTTGCTTCCAATAAACAAATTGCCAATGTAAAATATCCTCCAGATGCAATTTCACAATTCGCCTGAAATTAAACTCCGGCCTAGACAAAGGCCTAATCTCCTCCAGACCATCAAAGAAGAGAATCACTTTGTTGCAATCAGAAATGAGCACCTTAATTGTGGACAAATTCATGTGCCATTTCTTGAGTGCATACCGTAGCGCTTTGAATTTAGAGGAAATAGTTAGGGCAGCCGAGGGTCTGGCCACCGATTTGTTCCAAACTTGGGCCACACAGTCATAAAAGCCAGGCAAGTCAATCCAATAATTTTCAAAACGAAAGATTTTAGACTTAGGGATAGCAGTAGCAATCGAGACCACGCACGGAACATGATTGGAGGTCGTGCGTGCAAGGGGAAAAACTAGCGTGTTAGGATGATACGTGGTCCATGCAACTGAAGTAAAAAACCAATCAATCTGTTCAAGTAAAGGTTTAGTTTGCATATTTGACCAAGTAAATTGCCGTCCCTTAAATGGTAGCTCAACAAGACCCAGATGGCCAATCACTTCATTAAACAGGAAGATATCACTTCATTAAAGGTTCACTGCTCTTCCCAGGGTATCCAGGAAGAGGGAGCGCAAGTCGAAGACGCCACTGGTTGCCTCTAAAGTCAGACGTAGTGCTTGTATCAGTGCCCTGAAGGATGGTTTTCATAAGATGCGGAATAAAGCTTCTCCATTGGCACAAGTGCCGCATGTCACAAAGAAGTGCAAGACCAAATCTTCTTCTATGCATTCTGATGGCCCTGTAATCCCACCTCTCAGCTCCATTGCTGACCTGCAATGTATTGGAGCTCGCCTGCGCATTGACCCTGCAAAGATCACTGCGGAGGAGATTGCAGTTGATCCGGCGCTCTCAAGCAGCAGCAAGAGTTCTAATGATCAGTGATCATCCTTAGTTTCCTGGTCTATTGCGTACGTCTCAAATCGCCATGTATCTTTATTTATGCTTTACTTTGTTGAACTCTTTGGCTATGTTTATGGTCCTTGGTGGGTGCAGGTCACTACGTCATCTACTTTTGCTGCTCGTTATTTTGGTTTGTAATGAATCTAACTAGTTTTAGAGACTGGAAAGTGCTATGTTGGAAGGTTCGGGGTCTTAATTCTGAGGCGCGTTAACTTGCTGTTAAGCAGAAAATCGATGAAAGTGGGTGCTCTATTATTTGCCCCTAGGAAATTAAATGCACACATATTGATCAGTGTTTCCTTCGAAAATTTTGTCCTTGCCGCTTTGATAATTTTGCTTATGTACCATCTGTGGGTGTTTCTGCTGGTATTGTGGTTATTTGGAATTCCTCTTTCGTTGATGGACGGCTTATTGAGGCAAAATCATATGGTATTATTGTGGAATTCTGTTCCAAACACACGTCTGAAGTTTGGACTCTTGTTTTGGTCTACAGACCGTGTCAGGGGCTGGCCAGGGATGAGTTTGTACAATGGCTATATAACCTTAACATTGTTTCTAATGACAAATGGCTTCTTCTTGGGGATTTTAATGTTATGAGGTCGATCGACAACCGCAATCTACCGGGTGGTAATGTTAATGATATGTTTCTGTTTAATGAAATTATTGGTCACCTCGGTCTCATTGAGCTACCTATCAAGGGGCGTCAATACACTTGGTCCAATATGCAAACGAACCCGTTGCTAGAACAAATTGATTGGTTTTTTACTTCGGTTGCTTGGACCACAGACCACCCTAATACCATGGTCATGCCGCTTGCACGCACTATCTCGGATCACGTACCATGCGTTGTCACTGTTGCAACATGCATACCAAAGGCAAGGGTTTTCCGTTTTAAGAACTATCGGGTTAATCTCCTTGGGTTTTTGGATTGTGTTTCTAGTGTTTGGAACAAACCTTTGAGGAAATCTAATATTGCCTCCATGATCTCTGCCAAGTTCAAAGCTTTACGGTATGCTCTCAAACGGTGGCATTTAAATCTTTCCAAGGTTAAGGCTCTTATTGTAGATTGCAACAAAGTGGTTTTATTTCTTGATGAGCTTGAAGAGCTATGGCCCTTGAGTTGGCCTGAGCTAAATTTCAGGAGAATTGTTAAGCTTCATCTCGAGGACGTGCTTCACATGCAGTTCATTTATTGGAAGCAGCGCTGCATGATTCAGTCTATTAAAATTGATGAAGAAATACCAAATTCTTTCACGCAATGGCAACAGAGAGGTATAGGAGGAACACTATCTCCTCGATAAAAAATGAGGCGGGTGAGGTGATATTTGATCATCAACAATTGGCGGGAATGTTCTGGGCTGATTTTAAGCAGCAAATGGGCCGTGCCAAGGGCATTGAAATGGGCTTTGACTTGGATACTCTAATTTCCAAAGTTGATGGGCTGGAAGATCTGTCCATGCCTTTCACTGAGGATGAGGTTGAGCTGGTTATCAAACAAATGCCCACCGATCGCGCACCGGGCCCAGATGGCTTCACTGGGCTCTTTTTGAAGAAATGTTGGTCAATTCTAAAGCCTGATTCTATGCAATTAGTCAAGGATTTTTATGATGGTAAATGTGATCTGGAATGTCTTAACTCCTCCTTAATTACCCTCATCCCAAAGAAGCTTAGACCTGAAGTGGTAGGTGATTTCCGGCCAATTTCACTGACTAACACATGCTTAAAGTTCTTAACTAAGCTTTTGGCTAATCGTCTGCAAAAGGTAATTCTGAAATGCATACATAAGAACCAACATGGATTTCTTCGCTGTTGTTCAATCCAAGATTGCCTTGCCTGGTGTTTTTAATACATACATCAATGTAAAACGTCCAAGCAGCCTATAATTTTGCTCAAGCTTGATTTCACCAAGGCTTTTGATACAATCGAGCATGAGTCTATTCTCAGAATGGTCCAATGCAAGGGTTTTGATGATCGTTGGAATGGATGGGTTAATGGGCTTTTATCCTCTGGATCTTCCTCAATCTTACTTAATGGAGTGCCTGGACAACATTTTATGTGTTGTACTAGAGTTCGACAAGGTGACCCGCTGTCTCCACTGCTTTTTGTAATTGCGGTTGACCTTCTCCAATTAGTGGTGAATGAGATGTGTTCTAGAAACATTTTATCTATGCCCATCCCAACTTGTTCCAATGACTACCCGATAGTTCAATACGCAGACGACACTTTCATTGTTCTGCCTGCTGTGGATACTCAGATCTTGGCTTTTAAGGAGATGCTTGACAATTTTGCAAAGTCTACGGGATTGAAGGTCAACTTCAGTAAATCATCGCTGACCCCTACGAACATGTCTGATGAGGAGGGTTTAAGGATTGCTGGGTTGCTTGGATGTGAGGTTGGTACCATGCCATTCACATACCTTGGGCTTCCAATGGTACTTCACGTCCAACCATCTATGATCTTTTGCCCCTAGTTGACCGCATAGAGAGACGTTTATCAGCTGCCTCTTGTTTGTTAAACCAAGGTAGTAGACTTCAGCTGTTACAATCTGTGCTGGCCTCCATGTCGGTTTACTTTTTGTGCTCCTTGTTGTTGCCACAAGGCATTCTCAAGTGGATTGAGAGGATCATGTGATAGTGTCTTTGGCGTGGAAATTCTGACACCCCACGGTAGTCTTTGGCGGCTTGGGATCTTGTTTGCAGGCCTAAGAAATTCAGTGGCCTCAGAGTTACTCACCTGGGTTTTCAAAACAAAGCTTTGCTGATGAAACACTTATTCAAGTTCTTCAATAAGCGGGACATACCTTGGGTTAATCTAATTTGGAGCACATACTATGGTTCTTCGACCCCTCAAGTGACTCAAAGCTGCGGTTCCTTTTGGTGGCGTGACGTGCTCGGTCTATATGATAAATTTTGTAAGTTGGCTACGCCGCAGGTGCATGCAGGTGACACAATGGTGTTCTGGTTGGATCATTGGAAAGTTGATAATAGCACCGTGCCGTTGAAATAAATATTCCCGCGTCTTCACTCATTTGCCATTGATGACTTGATCACGGTTAGGGATTTTTTTAACATGACTTCTGAGTCTGATTCTTTCCACCTGCCCTTGTCTATGGAAGCGTTTTATGAGCTACAGCAGCTGCAACATATTTTGGCTCCCATAAATTTGGACCCCAAAGGGAAGGACATCTGGATATGGCCTTCTAAGTCTGGTGACTTTCAATCAAGGCTTTTTTATGAGCTTAATTTCCAACACTTGATAGTTGATCCCATTCTTAAATGGATTTGGAAGTGCTCATGCACTCTCAAGCTCAAAGTCTTTGGCTGGCTCCTTCTCATGGATAGATTGAATAATAGGGATATGATGCAACGTAAGCATTGGAATGTGCAGGATGACATGTGTGTTTTATGTCACTTGGCTAGCCACGAGGATCGCGTGCATCTTTTCTTCACTTGCAACTTCAGCCAGCGCGTTTGGAATTATCTTGGTATCTCTTGGGTATCCCATTCAAATCAATCCACATACATGATGGCTCTTTCTGCGAGGAAGGACTTTGGGTTACCTTTCTTTTCTGAAGTGGTTTTCACAGCCTCTTGGAATACTTGGACACAGAGGAATGGCAAGATCTTTAGGAATGAGAATCCTATCTTCAAAGCTTGGAGAAGAAATTTTGTACATGATATCTCTTTGTTAGCACATAGGATAAAATGTAAATATAGGGACAGACTCCTAGCTCGGATAGCCTCCCTTCAGTAGGACTTGGTATGTATCCCCCCCCCCAAACTCTTCTACATGTACATTGTAATTTGTTGGATTTGGAGCCTTAATAAAAGACCGTGAGGTTGTTGCCTTGCAGTACATAGTCAAAAAAGAATCAACAGGTGGGGAGCGCATGAGTTTCATTACATCCAGAATGGCACTCAATGCCTTGGTGCCAATTTTGTAAGTCATTGCAGTGTTTAGCTTCAAGAGTAGACTGCTGCTAGTGCGACACAAAGCAGCTACACAGATCATAGTGTAGATATAACAGGGGGAAAACCGTAAGCATCAGAGTAAAATCAGCAAAGTGGAACTTGCTGGAATATATGTGCTAGTACTGCCAGTACGGCTAGAAAGGCTTCGGATACTAGTTCTCTTCAACTGAAGGTGCGGTACTGTTAATATCAGTGTAACTCTCAAAGGCGACACAGCTCCCCGCATTTCCTTGCTATTCTTATAGGATTCAAGTGGGCAGGTCACTACAAATCCTATTCCTATGTTTACAAAATCCTACAAATCTAAGAGGCTCAAAGTGTCCATCACAACCGACTGTATAGACCTCTACACTGCAAATGTCCCTGTTCATCTTCAGTACAAGGAACATACTGTACTACTATCATACTCCCTCCATTCCAAAATATAAGTCTTGTTAGAGATTTCCACTATGGATCACATACAGATGTATCCAGATACATTTTAGAGTCTAGATTCACTCATTTTGCTCCATATGTAGTCCATGGTGGAATCTATACAAAGACTTGTATTTAGGAACGGAGAGAGTACATATTAAAGAAGAACGGAAGAGCAACATGGTAAAGAAGAGCAAGCAGATTTTGGATAATAAAATGTTGGTTGCGCGGTGCCCACACATGATAAACCAAAGCTCATTAAGAATGCAACTCCCAGCTGTCTCTCGACCATTTCATGTGGTTGGATGAAGATCCTACTTCTCCCAACCCTTCTTCTTCCTCGTATCTGATTCTTCCCATACAGAACACCGCACGGGCCGCCGGCCGGACCACCGGCCCCCACCGCCCGTGTTCCTCCGCCACCCCCACCCCCATCCCCGCCCCAACCCCCACCCGTGTCAAGTTTTCTTTGTTCGGCGAGGCCCCACAACCACCCGAGCCCCTTCGTTCGCACCGGTGAACTCCGGCGAGCTCTGGAAAAACGACTGACCCAATTTTGAAATTAGTCTACTGTGATTTAACTAGTGTGGAATATAAAAGGGGAAAACCATAAGCATTGGGAGTATAGTGTTGAGCGTGCCATGGCAGATCTGAAGGTGCAAACCGGACAAAGGCAACTTCGCAACCAAGACAAGAAATCATATTAAAGCAGTGGCGATCTATTTTCTTGCTGCGATAAATAAGTTGAGCAGATACGAAAGAGTACCGCCTCTGGTGCGGCGCCGTGTACGCATCTACTGAGAATTTGACGGTAGCGATGGCTGTCGGTGGCATGGAAGCAGATCTAGGAGGGTAGACAGTGGCGGCGGGGCGCGGTGGATGAGATGGTCGTAGGAGCGGTGCCGGCAAGGTGGACGACAGCGGGGATGAAGCGAGAGGACGGGATGCAAGGATCCCGGTCCGAAGCCGTGGATGAGAGAGGTCGATCTCTTGTAATGGACGGCGGCGTCAGGGTATCAGCTCCGGCATGGTGGAGGAGGACGGCGGTGGATGGGGTGGTGGACGGCGGCGGACGGAGGAGGGTGGGGTGGAGAGGGTGTTTTGGCGCCCACGGAGTATGAATGGGGAAAAGGGAGGTAGAGAGGAAGGGGGGAACCATGTATTTAGGGCGCGCTTGTTTCAAATGCGAGGAAATTTACAAACTTAGCCCCCGTTTCAAATGTCTACTACATGACAACAATATTAGTCGGTTGGGGATAGGACAGTAATCTCGCATACACCGAATATTTGCCGACGAGAGTTTGTTTTTGGCGCCCATCGTGTATGAATATGAATCGGGGAGGGAGTCGATTTCGGCCGAGGACAAACTGTGTTTTGGCGCCCACCGTGTATGAATCCGGGTGAGAGGCGGTTATGTCCTGTTTGGGTGAAATTACAAACCTACCCCTATCGAAACCTATAGAAATCCAGCAGATAGGCTTTGTGTGGCAGGGATAGGTAGTAGTAATTTCCATCTCACAGATTTTGGTTTCGGGTGGTTACTGCGACTTTCCCCACTTCGTTCAAATTTTGCAGAGTGCACGTTTACCGTGCCAACTCAATTCGAATCCCGTTTGTATTCTATTTTTTTCGGGCGGGATCCATTTTCAATTGTAATTGCATTCTATATACATCATTTTTTATATATACTTTAAAAAGCACAACAAAGAATTCTGCTCCTTTATATGTATAATATGATTTACAAATACAATGATCTCAAAATCTTAAGGTTGAATTCGAAAAAATTTAACCAAATTATGTTCTACTAAAATGTATGGATTAGTAATATCTACATATTAAATAACATAGATGTGCGTGAATTGATATGAGTATGCATGTTTGATAGATCAATTTTGGTTCGAGTATGGATTACATGTATCATCATCTCGAATTCAAATATTTGAATCCCTTTTTTGTTCACTCCTTTCACGCCCATCTCTCTCGCATGCATGCTCCTTCAGGTAGCTATCACTCTCTTTTCTCCAGCTCACCCGCACGCTCACTTCATGTTTCTCCTATCCTCGCAAACATGGTCTCTCGACGTCTCCCTTGAGAAGTGTCACACTCTCCCTATCATTATACATTACACGGTTTTCATTATCTCTCACGTCTCTACTGTTCTCTGGTATCACTCGGTACCTAAGCTTTCTTTTTCACTGCCACACACACAGTCTCCACTCGTCTTTCACTTTGTCTTTCTCTCTATGGGATTCTCTCACACACCCTATATGTCTCTACATATGACTCATACCACTAAAATTACTCTCTCTCTCTCCCCTGTAGACACAACATTTGTTGCGGTCTCCTTTTCGTCTCCATCCCGGACTGACATTATTCATTTGTTTACAGATCAGACAACCCCCCCCTCTCTCTCACACACACACACAACTCCTGCTTCCACTCCCCTTCCCGACTACCGTCTCTCTCTCACACACACAAAACTCTCGCTTTTGCACCCTGACTCGTATTTCTCTCACAAACATTTATCGACTAGCTAGCCTCTAGATAGGTTTATACACCCGCACACTCATGCTTCCACTATCGCATACATGTCTCTCTCCCGCTCCTTGTATCTATGTAGATTTTTCTTCCGTTCTTGAGACACGCCCTCTCGACCATGCACACACACACTATCGCCTCATTTGAAGCTGATGCATATCGCGCACACACTCCTTGTGTCTTTGTCACACATGCACTCTGTTCTCCTCCACACTCTCCCTCTCTCTCACACACACATGCACTTTTTGCAACAACTAGCAAGATGCCCATGCGTTGCACGGAACATCAAGATGCATTTGTATGAGTAGTTTATCTTGTGGGGGAAAAGGATGAACGAGGGAAGGCCTTATTTGCAAATGTGGAGAGGGGTGTGGGTATCTTTTTGCAAAATTGCCATAGTTTCCTTCCTATCCGTCAGATATAGATCGGATGGCCTATATTGCAGGATGGCAGGCACACGATCATCACCGACAATGCTTTCTATAAGAGTAGGGATAAAAAAACAGAGTTGGTGATGATGGTGGGCCTGCCATCCTGCAATGTAGGTCGTATGATTTATATCTGACGGATAGGAAGGAAAATATGGCAATTTACCCGCACTCTTCACCATATTTGCAGATAAGGCCTTCCCTCATTCATCCTTTTCTCCACAAGATCTTGATGTTCCATGCAACGCACGGGCATCTTGCTAGTAAGAGTAGAAATTAGACATATACCACTTCTCGAATCTTGAAACCAACAACATTCCTCCCTTATCTCATCAAAACTGCCAAAGGAATATATTTTGAGTGAAACGTAACATATTTTTAGTGATATACGTATTTCAAAACTAGACTTTTTTTCTATTAAAATGGTGAATATGTATTAATCTACTTTGATCGTGTGGCAACGCATTGGCACATTGCTAGTAGTTATTATAATTTTTTGGACACCAGACAAACGGTGGAGTACATATACGAAGAGAAGAGGCGCACGCACGCAGTCGACCTCTTGCTGTCTCGCACACATGAGTGTTACGTAAAGGTGATGTTAACAAATAAACCCTAAAACCCTAGGTGCATGATTGCTGCATTCGCGGGTACTAGGTACATGGTGGAGCACCTTTGTAGGAATAGTCAGCTCGCGTGATAATTTGATCCGTAGGAGTTGATGGTCGGGACCACAGGTGAACGACTTGGAGCGCGGTGGCTCGCGAGTTGCCACAGATCGAGTAGCAACGTTTAAAATATCATTTTTAGCGGGGTTAAGAGTTCCGATTTTCAATGGCGCGTTATAAGTAGTAAGTAGTTTTCAGAATGATTGGTATGGAGCGAAAATGGAATTCATAGTACTACGTACCTCCTTGGCGTATGGTTGTATGGGTTTATGTTGCGAGATGTTGAACCTGGTAGTTTTAGGGCAAATACTATGGTTTAGATTTAGATGTTGGTTTTCAGTAATGAAAATCGGAAGGGGAAACCCTTCTTTGATTAAAAATAACTACTACCTCCATTCTGGTTTACTAGTCCCCATCGTACTTTGGGTCAAAGTTTGTCCATGAATTTTACTTATAAAATGTGAATGGAAAACGAGATTTTGTTATACCCAAACAAAAAAGGACTGGAGGAAGTGATTGCTCTGACACGGACGCGACCTCTCATAGCGCAGGCATTGAACCGGCGCGCCGACCAAGAGGGCCGCACTCGCTGCAGGCCCGGCTGAGAACGCCTCCTTGCTGTGTGCAACTAGGTTAAGACTGCCCCGCCTGCCTTCATTGAATCCGTGTGTGTGCCGGCAACAGTTCCTTCCGCGAGCCGGTAGGCATTTTAGAACACAAAAAATGACTAAAATATAATTAATTTATGCATGGTCTTGACTTGTTGTGCTCGCACTGGTAGCAGGAACATTTAGAGGTTTTTCTTTATTTATAACTCTCCTCACATTTTTTTGGCTTTGAAGTGAATCATGGTTGTGGACATTATGTATGAATGTGCAGATATCTGTGAACATGAGTTTGATGTGGAAGTTGAACTTGGAATGTCGGGCTTGCGCGTGAACTATACCATGTCCAATGCTTCATCTGTTATTGTTTGGAAAGTAATTGCTGTTATTACATGACCCGAAAAAATATTTTGTGCCACATCAGTAGATGCACGGACATCACAACAGGCATGCTGACTGGATAAACATTTGAACCTAGCTATTATGAAGGAAATTTTGTATTGACAATAGTTTTAGATAGCAGGAGACGCCTAGCTTGCTCTGCCTCTGCTAGCTTATTTCTGGCTTCTTCCATCTCTTCTTTGGCTTGGGTGAAGAGAGCATATAATTGCTCTTTTCGCTTCTTCAGGAACTCAGCTACATTCTCAAGGGCTGTTGCACGCTTTCTTTTAGCCTTTACTAATGCCACGAGGACACGAACAGCTGACGACTCCAGCTGGCTTGTGTGTAATGCAGCAGCATCTGGGAATTTTCACCTTGTGTCTAATCCAGCATCATTAGGGAACTGGCACCTTGTGCGTAATCCAGCCTCATTTTGGAAACATGATCTCGAGCTTGACCATACTTCCCTCCTCGCAGGAACTGCATCCTGACATGAAGTTACTTCTTTTTTAGATCAATACTCAGAGCAACCTAGATCCATTTAGTAGAATCCAGATAAACAGAACTTGGAGAAGTGAATTCAAAAGGAAAAAAACAGACTACAAGGTGAGAACACCCACTTCCTACATCAAGCTAAAACGAAAGCATTAGGATGATTAAGACTCTTCTTATTACCCATCGAAGAACACCAGGCTTAAGAGAAACAGAAACTACAACATATATACATCGAAGAACACGAGGCTAAATGAAAGTAATTGAAAGGGTGTTACTTTCCAAAGCTCGTTTTATAGGTTTGGTGCAGCTCCTCTTTAACTTGCCACGCTCCTTGAAGATGTCCCCAATATCCCGTGTTTGGTCTTCATTGCTCCTCTGCATGTTCACACGCGTGGTTTTAAAATCTCAACATGGCAAGAAAAATATACTACTAGTAATACTCGCGCATCTTGTGGGCAACATTAAAGCACTCGTCTACCGTGTTAGAGCATCTCCAACAGAATCGCAACGCGCGGCGCTTTAAAAAAGCATTTACAGTGCTAAGATCGAGAAGTAGAGACTAAAGAGTAGAGGATAGTTCTCAGCATAGATAGATAAAAAAAGATAATTCAACTACTCCTCATCGTCCGACTCCTCCTCGGTGATGTCCTCCTCCGACGTCTGACTGTAGGCGTGAAGATACTGATCGTCGTCGGATTCCCAGGGCGACGCTGCTCCTAGCCTCATGTTGATTGAGCGTCCGCTTTTCGCCTACTCTTGTCCTCGCGATAGGCAGCTCGCTCCGCCCTCCTCTTATCCCTCTCCGCCCTCCTTTGTGTGTAGAACTTGCGCTCGTTGATGATGTCCTGTGGGAAGTGTTGGCGCCACAACACCATGGCTTCCTCGTCCATCTCGGTGATGCCGAGATGGTGCTCCCGCCTCCGGTTGTCGCAACGATCCTCGTCGGTGCTAAGCCACGATAGAGGCGCGAGCTCCTGCGCCCGCTCCTACGTTGGCACGTTGGGAAAGTTCAATGTTCTATGAGGCCACCGGAGGTGCCACGCCACCGCGTCGTATGCACGGGCGGCCTCGTTCGCGGTGTTGAAATTGCCGAGGCCGAGGCGCATCCTGCGGAACCGGATCTCATCGAAGAAGCCGTCGGAGGGGCGCGCACGGATGCCGCGGTATCCCCAAGTTTCCCGGCGACACGGCGGCTTGGTGGCGCGGCGGCGGCGAGGAGAGAAAGAGCGGGGAGAGGGCAGTGGCAAGGCACAGAGTGGTGGGAGGGCATTGGATTTTATAAAGCGCGCCGGACGCCGCGCGCCAAAACTAGCGCACGGTCGGCCGCTTTTTCCCACACGCGCGAGATCCTTTCCCGACGTCTCTGCTATCTCTACTCTCTTCTCTACTGTTATATTTATTTTATATTTAATATATAATAGTTATCTCTACTTCTGTACTGTCTACTTTTTTTCTCTATACTTTTTTTTCTTATAAAAAACAGAGTTGGTGATGATGGTGTGCCTACCATCCTGCAATATAGGCCGTCCGATTTATATCTGACAGATAGGAAGGAAACAAATGGGAATTTTGCAAAAAGATACCCATACCCCTCTCCAGTTTGCAAATAAGGCCTTCCCTCGTTCATCCTTTTCTCCCACAAGATAAACTACTCATACAAATGCATCTTGATGCGTGCAACGCATGGGCATCTTGCTAGTTCTAAAAAACTTTCCATCATTTGCCACACTACTGGTTGCAGATGAAAAACCTACCCAAGCACAGCGTGATACAAGAGTGACGCACAATTACAAGTTGATATTCTGTTGGACAATGGAGGCTATAACCATATACTTTTACGGGAACAATAACACCCAGGAAATTTGAAGGGTAGGTATGAACAAAATTGGAACTGCACATGTATTGCTAAGTGATTCAATACACACATTACCAATCAAGGAGGAGAATTATGGTCGCGGCGGCCTCTATGAGTCATGGTTGGCAATGGGAGTCAGTTCATTGTCCACGACGGTGGTACTTCTGCGCTCGGCGTCAGCTTCCAGGAAGCAGATCCGAGACCGTGGAAGACGATGTCGAGGAAGAGGCTCTGTGTACAGCGACAACGGTGGACCGGCTCCAGTGTAGCGTACGAGGTCGTCGATGAGGCAGATGCGTTGTGGTGGACGAGTGCGCTAATGTAAAGGGGAGGAGCACGAAGGTTGCGGTGCCGTGGAGAAGTCTATTTTGCGGTGGGGATAGAAAATGGGGAGTATTCAGGTGTACTACTCTGGGTGCCGGGGTGGGGTTGGCTGGGTAAGGTGAACCTGAAGTTATGAAAACAGCCCCCTACCAAGCGTCATCCGTAGGCCTATTCCAAAGGATATGATGGTAACTTCCCATTGCTCGAATCAGGGTCACGGGAGATTTGCCCGCCGACCTCAAAAATATTTGACACTGAACTCCCCGTGTGGCGTGTTGAGTGATTCGACTAAGCAACTAGTGAGTAGTAGTAGTAAACTCTGCATATTAGGTTTGACCAAAGTCAAACTACCTAAAGTTTGACCAAGTTTATAGAAAAATATAAACATTTACCATAACAAATATGTATGATGTGAAAGTACATTCAATAATGAATCTAATGGTATTTATTTGTTATTGTATATGTTAATATTTTTTGTTATAAGCTTTTTGAGAGTATACAAAACTTGACTCTGACCAATGCTAATACGCGGACTTAAATAAAAACGAGGGAGTACACATTTGTTTTCTTAGTTTGTAGTGAACTAATCATTTGTTGAAATTGTGAAATAAATATATTAGGCTATTGACTTTGAATGTAATGGTCTATACAATTCAATAGTTACAATCATTGTCGAATCCCAAGATGTATACAAGGTCTATAGTACTTCACAACATGCTCAAACTCACATAATCTCAGTCAAATGAGAATCTAAATGCATTTCATAGTTATTACTTTGTAGGATGCAACAAAACCAACCATAGCTCTACATCAGCCATTATAGAAGCAACATTTTGACATATCCCAATGTGTGAATGAAACATGCAGAGAGAGCTTTTGAAGATGGAGCAGATAGGGCAGGAAAGATTGTATGTATGTGGACGAGAGAGTAGGAGACAAACCTAACGAGACAGAGAGAGAGAGATGGAGAGAGAAAGAGAGAGGAAGAAGTTAGGTCTGTGAGAAAGATGGAGACATGTAATATACGTGAGATGCGTGTGCATCCGGATTCTGTATACGTGGAAGGAGAAGAGACAACATGTTTGATGAGAGAGCTGGAAAAACATGGACGAGAGGGGAAGGATCTCGTGGGTTGAGGGATTGATAATTTTGTGCGGGGGAGAGAGGGATTGGTAATTTTGTGCGAGAGAGAGGGACAGAGGGTGGGGGAGGAGTCAGTCAGCCGTCGTCACATCACCCTGCTTCCAAATGACCGCGCATTCTCTAGCGCGGTGTGGTCGCCATCTTCGATCTTCTCGATGCCCTCTTTGAAGACTGAGGTGTTGTGCATGTTGGGGTGCAAAGAAGCACAAGCGAGAGTGGTCACGTATAACCTTTGATGGGGATGAATTGTGTGCTCGGGGGAGGGTGTGTGTGTGTTGTGCTCTGTGTGTCTCTCTCTCTATGTGTGTGTGTGTGTGTCAGATATTGAGAAAAAACAAACCTAAGGAGAGAAATGGGTATTCATGAAGAGATAGTGCGGGGCTTGAGGTGGGCAGGGGCCGGGTGAGGGTGTCAAAATGTGTGCGTTGATGCATGTGTTGCATGCGATCGTGCGAGGGACGGACGAATCGAGAGAGATGGTTGTTGTGTTATGGATGCTCCTCTCTCTCTCTCTCTCTCTCTCACACACACACAAAAGTAAACTAGAAGACCGTTCTCTCATGTATACACAACGTATCGGCATTTGTCTATGTCTCACTCATGCATGATCATTTGCACATTCACACCTGTCTATGTCTGTATCACACGCACACCGTCTCCACATTGCCCTTCCGCCACAACACACATATGGACACATACACATGTTCTCTCTTAGTCAAACACACAAAATCAGTATTAAAAAAACTAGGGCGCACCTAAAACGTCCAAATCCAAATAAACATGAACTGGAGCTAAATTCAAATATATGGAAATATTGCAGCATCAAGAACTTTTCTAGGAAAAAAAGTTGAGTAATATTCGGGGATTGTTTTCACACACACAAAAAGGTTTGGTGGATGTCCTTCGAGCGCGACACGGTGACGCGCCGTTTGATCGACCGCGCGGCCGTGGTTCACGCGCTTGCACAGGATTCCTTATCGTGGTTGTGGTACTAACTAATAAAAGCGCTGCCTAAGTCTAATGTTTACGTGTACTAGAATGGTTTTCCTTTAAGTTTGACCAACCTTATATAAAACTAAAGTAAGCTCCCACACGCGCACTCGTCAATATGCCGCTGCCGCCGTTGCGCATGCCGGTGGCCCGCCTGCTCCGGCCAACAATTTCTCGCCCATCACAGCCGTGTCGCTGCCATCCCTGTGCCATGAAGCCGAAGGCTCGTCCGCTCACGTCGTCTGCAGTCCCTCCTCGGGATGTCGCCATGCTGCCAAGCACACGAGAAGCTGGTGGAGCCGCGTCTATGCATGCAACATACAAAGAGGAGGACGAGCGCATGCTCCAGCACGCCGGCGAGGAGGAACTAGCATATCATTGTCGTCTCCACCCGCGCGGAGGAGGCGCGCATGGTGGCTGTCGCGGCGGAAGCCGGTCGCGCGCGCGTCGAGCCCACAAACCGGGTGCGGACGCGGAATCTACCTTCGAGACCTTGAATGCCACGTGGATCCTGCAATCTGAAGGAGCAATTTGGGTCAGTCGACTCTTGTGAGCCGGTTGATGCAACATGGATGGCTAGAAGGGCTTCTTCCACCTCTTCTGTCATCTTCGTCCTTCGCTCCGTCGAACTTCTTTCACAAATCAACTGACCCAAATTATACTACTAGTACGAACGTATTAAGTACAATAGGAACACGAAGATACGAGCAGTAGTACCAACTGCAAGAAGAACAGTAGTAAGACATAGTACTAGTACTATTGTACGTACTAAAGAGTTCAAATAACGAGAAAGAACATAAACATAGTTCTGCTGGGGCCTCAGCACAACACACCCTTCAAAATAAACTAAGCAACTAGTTTGCTTGACACTGCAGTAGAACCAGCATGAGCGACGACACTGCCACCTACTCGGAGTCCGAGTCCATGTCCTCGACTTCGTCCTCGTCCTTCTTCCTCTTCCTCTTCGCTGATGCTTCTTTGCTTGAACCGGACACCGGGCTCTGCTTCTTCATCCAACCCTTGTAGATATTTAAACAAAGGTAGGCATCCATTCCTGCGTACAGGATGTGATCTTCATCTAATGTCTTCGACTCCCATGCATGATGAAACTCGTGATGAGGTTTCTTCAGTTTAGCATACGAAGGATCAATCATGGTTGCTGCCAGGGTCAGCATTGAAGGTTGAGAGGAGGACACCAGGCTTGCCTTATGGAGATCGAAGGGCTGGCCTACAACGAGACCTATCCGACGCAGGACATCCCTGTCGTTCTTAAAGTCTACAGTAACGAATTTCACTCTTTTGTCCTTGAGGAAGTTCTTAAAATCCTGGCACTCAACGTCGGCATGGCATATGTGGTAGACCAAGCAAACGTTATGTACGCAAACCTAGATCACGGCGGGCTTCTTCCTCTCTTTGTCCTTTAGATCCTTCTCTCGTCCCAGGACTGTGGTGTACTCAACATCTAGCCCAGCGACCCACTCATCCGTTGAACTGTTGAACATGCGTAGGAAGCGAGCAAGCCATGCTTTCACCGTCACGGATCCACGTGTGTAGATGACGATGAACTCATCGCCGGTGATGGCTCTAACCTGGTACTCAACGGCGACCATGGAGATTTGGGAGGCCATGGATTTTGGAGGAGGGTTAGGAGAAGTTGAACTGTTGTACCCCGCAAAAAGAAAACTGGGAGCAAACTAATGTGAAAGGACAAGATGACTGGGAGTGAACTGTTGTAAGGTAGAATACGGGGAAGAGTAGGGCGTGCGAACGGCGTGGGGTTGCTGGCTTGCCTAGTGGATAAACGGCTGCAAGCTCCCAAAGAGTTCTCGAGAACTATGCGGGACCCACTAGATGTCATGTCTACTAGACTCATATCGTAGGCCTGACGGTATAGCTTCTACATGTTCGCACGCCATGCCAGCGCGTGGAGGTAACTTCATTTAATCCCGTCAACCGTCACGCCTCCCATGACTTTTGCCTCTCTTGTGCGGTCGCGCCCTTTGAGACTTCGACCGGCTATAAATGAGCAATTTTTTTGCCTACTCCGCATGCATGATACTCCCTCTGGTCCTTTTTACTCTCGTCAACCGTTTGCAAAGTGTTTGACCAAATTTATACTAAAAATATCAATATCTACAATACCGATTATAATGAGTATAAGTACTACGTTTTATAATGAGTGTAAAAATATTGATTTGACATTGTGAATGTTGATACATTTTTCTATAAGTCTGGTGAAAGTATAGGTACATTGACTTCAGACAAAACTTAAATGCACAATGCAGACTAGTTCCTCCGTCCAGGTGCGTGCCATGTCCTATCTTGTCATCACAACAAGGTTAGCTATTAAAGTACTACTACCTTCCTTCTACTTTAAAGGGCTCGATTTGAAATTTCACCTACTCTTAGCAAGATAGTAGAGGCGGTGGAATAGTTTTTGAAGTCTGTAAAAGTACTCAACTAATGTTGTCGTTCTTCAAAAAAAAGGTGTTTACCAATGCATGCATGAACACTAGTTACTCTAACCCCCCCCTCTCTTCTTTAATTCTTTGCCACATCAGCATGTTTGCTATTCCCGTGTGCATGATAAAAGCTAAGATACCACCATTATGGATAGCCTTAATCATCACATGCAATAATTTAGTGCACCTTGAAATATGAACATGTGTGGGACGTGTATGTTTTTAATGACTTGAGACTATACCTAGCCCGGCATGCAAGATGACTTATTATGCACCGTTCCCCATACCTGCAGGAAGCCCGTTCATCTCCAAATCTTTTCCTCCCCATGTGTGGAAACAATATGCCTGTCAAACTCTCCTTCTCCCTCCGGCAGTCCCACCACTCCATCCCGTGTGAAAATCTGCATGCATGACTCTCCTCCCCCCACGCTCGTCCAATCCGTTGTGACCAGCAATATTTCCACCCCTTCCCTCCCCCGTAATTTACTCCCACAAATATGCCCACGTAGATGTTACGTTAATCACGCAACATATCTTCCAGGATGCTGCTTCAGTTACTTAACTGCAGGTGCATTGGGTCACTAACATATGGGCCCAACAAGGGTCTGGCCCACATGTCAGTGATGCAACTGGACCTGCAGTTAAGTCAGTGCAGCTCAATCCATATCTTACGTAGGTGTGCCATTGCTCGCTATAAATACTACGCCTCCCACGGCATTCGGAAGACGTTCATCGCTATCTCCTCCCCCTCCCTTTCACGTCGACCACCATGGCATCGCCCCTCCCAAGCCCTAAGTGCCCCTCGCTACACCGCCCGTACGGTCATGCGTCGTCGTTCCGTTCCTCGCCGCCACTAGTCGAGGAGGACGCGTTGGCATTCCACTCCTCGCCGTGATGCGTCAAGGTGGACGCGTCGGTGTTCCCAATCTCGCCAACACACGCGTCGGATCCCTGCTACGAGGAGAATGCCGTGCCACCTGTCGAGCACCCCAGCCTTGAGGAGCTTTGGAAAGAAATGGATGTCGCCATGTGGGAGGCTTTGCCGCCGGCAGAGCACGCCAAAATAGAGGCAGAGAAGAAGGCTTAGGAAGGGAAGTGCATCGTGGGGCAAGCTGCCTGGCAGCTCTATGTCGCGTCCGAGAGAGTCAGGCAATTGGCCCTTTGGCAGAAGGCTCGTGCAAGGGCCGTGAGGGTGGCGGAGGACGCCCGTGCCAAAGCCCTAAGTGCAGTCGGGCCCAAGCGCCTCATCTACGCTTGGCGGTACGTGGACCAGGTGCATGCTTCCGGCGAGGAGGAGTACCTACTGGCGCCGGATGACCACACCGGTGAGACCGCGCTCGCCTGCCGGCAAACCGCCAATCAGCACCTCGCAAGTTGCGAGGCTAAGAAAGAGGCGTTGTGTCGGCGCGCTGGGAAACGGCCGCGCACCAGGGCACTCATGGCGCGCCGCAAGCGCTCCTGCGAGCTCCATGGCTTTTAGTAGAGAGTATAATTTAGTTTCGTAAGGTGATCTCATTAGTTTTGGGACGCAAATGATAAATCCCGAACGTTCGGGAATTATTAGCGTCCTTAATAATTTTGTAAGTAGGTGCATACAACACAAACTTTAGTACTATATACTATCGCACTGCACGTATCTCTCTATATATGCTTGCAGACTGTGCTACTCCCTCCGTCCAGGTGAATAAGTCATCTTTGGTTGTGCACCGTGACCAAGTAGGAGGGAATACTTTATACACCTAGACAGAGGGAGTACTACTATTACTTATGTATGGGCAAATGCACATTTTAACATTACGATGCATTTTTTGTAAAAGTAGAAAAACAGCACTAGTCAAGCTTGTCAAACGATTCAATGCAAAACAAATGGAAAAATGCTCGTTTGACTGTTTACTTTTAGCTTCCTTCTCTGTGGTTATTTCTTTGTCGTACTTTGTATGGAGTATCTCGCTGGTCGGAAAGGCATGCAAATTCCCAAATCGCCTCCTACACTCTGTATCGAATTTTTTGCCTAACAAGTTGTGCCATGCAATTGGAATTCCAACTTGAGTACTAGTACTACTAGTAGGAGTACCAGGGGCCAGTTCGTTTAGGCTTCTAGATTAGTAGTACTCCCTCTGTCTAGGTGTGTAAGTCATCTTACGAAAACCAAATAATCCCAAAATACTTAGGCGCGGTGCATTAACTTCTACCTCGTTTCTTGTTTCTTGACATATAAGAGCATGGTTAATAATATAGCCAGCTGCTAGCTATAAGACAATGCCATGTCATCTATAGCCCATCTTATAGCCAACATGTATAATAATAGATCAAAAGAGTGTACTACTTTTTTATTATGTGGCCCACGTTTCATTCTCACACAGTGCCTAGGAGCACGTGCTAGAGCTAGCTCTTCATGAAGAGTCCGCTTACCTTCTCTCTCTTCTTCTCTTTCCTCCAACTAAGCAGAAATATACTAGTTTAATCCTTATAGCCCGCTGACTCAGCTCTATTGTATTTGCTCTAAACGAATAAAGAGATGAAGAGTGTGCATGCTTTTAATGACTTGAGAGTACCAAACACGACATGCAGTGGTTAGTTCATTGCATGCAATGATATTAATTAGCAAATACTCCCTCCATTCCTAAATATTTGTCTTTTTAGGATTTCAAATGGACTACCACATACAGATGTATATAGACACATTTTAGAGTGTAGATTCACTCATTTTGCTTCGTATGTAGTCACTTGTTGAAATCTCTAGAAAGACAAATATTTAGGAACGGAGGGAGTAAACATTAAGGTCTCTCGTTTTCCCCTCCTCCTTGGTCACGGTGCACAACCTAAGATGACTTACTCACATGCACTAACATTTCATCAGTTAAATCTTTGGTCAAAATTTACCACAAATTACAATGGTGGCGAATAAACCAGGACGGAGGTACTCCCTCCATTTTTGTATACAAGGCCACTATAAAAAATACATTTTGCATCTATACAAGGCCACCAACAGTAATCGAGACAAATATTAATGATGTTTCCTCGTACTAGTAACCCATGGCTTAATTACTAGCATGCATGTAGTACTTCCTCTCTCACGGTCACTCAATTTCTTCTAATGTGCGTGCACCCTATTAATTAACTCGGTAAATGAGAAAAAAATGACTTGTAAAGCACACATTGATTTTTATCTTGGTACGTGTAATTTGAGTTTGTGACCTTGTATATAAAAATGAAGGGAGTACTAGTAGTACTAGTAGTTTAGAAGCCCAAATAAATGAGTGAGGCGCCTTAATGTTACTCTCCACTATGACTAGTCTTATGGGAAAAGCTGGGGAAGAGACGGCTTATTTTTTAAGCCGCAAAAAGAACTGGCCCTAGGAGTAGTAGCTAGGGATACTAGGAGCAGTAGCCAGGGATCGAGTGTGCGAGATGAACCGGAGAAAATAAGTGCAGAGAGATGAAATGCAAAAAAGACGGAGGGGTGTGATGGTTGCTTGTACGTTTATTTTACCAGGCCACTTATTACTGGCAATGGTTGGGTTTTGTGATATGACGGCTTTACTGTCGTGCCACAAGCGGGGTGAGACTCCCGTGCAGCGCCGCCCTCTACACTTGTACTACATCGGTCGTGGTTTATTAGTCCCCCATTGAATTTGACTGAAGATTTAACTGACAAAATGTTAGTGCATGTCAACAAAAACTATATCGCTGGATTCATATTTGAACATAGTTTTGAATGATATAATTTTAGGTGACATGCATCAGCATTTATTGTACTATATATAATGTTAGTTTTTGGTCGTACTAATCTATAGTAGTAAGGTGCCCGTGTGTTGCACCAAAGAGTGAAATGCATTGATCGGGCAGTTGTTTATTTTGACAAAGGATGTGGGGGTCATCTCATGTGTAACGGGTATCGATAGGTTTCTTCGGATATTATTTCATCTCTAGAGCTCACAAACATCCGAGTGAAATAGATAAAAAGGTATCTTTTGCAAACAAAAGCGTTCAACTGTTCAACCTGCATCCAAAACTTGTGAAGAAATAACACTTATTGTGCTTTGCAAGAAATGATCTTTAAGAATTAGTTTTTGAGTATCGATTGTTATACATGATGGCTACAGATGACATGGCACTTTCTTATAGTCAACAGTTGGCTATACTATTAAGTAATATTAACCATGCCCTTATACACCTAGACGGAGGGATTAAGTCAGGATGACTTGGAAGGGGGCAGAGGAGATGTAAGAAATGGTTCATAGTAAGTCTTTCACCAGTACTGTAGTAAAAGTTCATACATGGAAGATTCTAGACTAAACCATAAACGGATACACTTTTATTCATGCGTGATACTCCAATAGAGCAAGATCATGCATGGAAGTCTCCACATGCTTAAACAGCAGATTACATTGAGCGAAGACTAAAGATCAACATTTAACTTGATAATGCGTATGTCCAGGTGAACCTCCTTGGAGTCCCCGTGCACCGCGTTGGCGGGTAAAGGATGCCATGGGTTTTCCAAGTCCACATCGGTGGGAAAGTCCTAGCTCCGCAGAGTCCAAGTCCGTTCGATGAGGCCGATGTTGCCGCCCACGTGACCCGGAGGGGTAGTAACACTGACTACGCACCCATACATCGGCCTTGTGTCAGTGTCAGCGTCAGTGGCGTCGCCCCTGAAGCACACTACAAAGACGGGGAGGCCGCCTGCGCGAGCCTCGTCGGTGCCCACGATCAAGAGGAAGACGTTGTCATCCTCCTCTGAGACTAGCAGGCGGCGGTGATCCTCCAGCGACTCTGGCATGGTGAACGGGTAGCACGTCTCGTACTTGATGTTCTCCGCCAAGGCCCAGTAGTGACCGCTGCACGCATACGTGAGGTGATGCACCATGTCCGCCGGCGAGCCCCAAAACAGCATCGGGCACTGATAGCAGTAGACGAAGGGCTCCTTGGAGGCATCGACCAGGCCATCCATGAAACAGGAGTGGCTGTAGGGGACGTTGCACCAGTTGAATATATGAGCAAGTCACCACCTCCTACTACTCCCAGCGCTAGCCAGGCCCTGCGGTGATGGCAGCCTCACACTGTAGCCAAACCAGTGAACCCTCCTACTCCTCTACACGTGGGCATCCACTACCGCGTCTTCCCCGTCTCCGTGTTGTCCCCTTTCTTCCTAGGCCTCACCGTCGTCCACCACCCTGGTGCTCTCGGTGCGGCGTGGTCAACGTGGTCAAGGAACAACTTCCATCGGAAGAGTACTATACGTGGAGAGGCTGACAGCTGGGTCCACGACAGCTGCAAGCAAGTGCCTCCTTATTACGCGCAAAATAATTATTCCTCCACCTGACAGCAGGGACCCACCAGACGGGCCACCAGTATTTTGCAAAAAAACATTTCCCCCTGACTGCTGGGACCCACCGGACGGGCCACCGTATTTCATGAAAAAAATGTTCCCCCCGCTGTCAGCTCAGACCCGCCAGAAGTGCCTCCTTATTACGCACAAAAAAATGAATACTCCCCTGGCTAGCTGGGACCCACCTTGGTGGGAGGCTGACTTGTGGGCCTACTAAGTTGACGGGGACAGAGGGCTTTGTCAACTTAGTCAATATGAATGGTTCTGGCTCTAGTGACCGTACGATGTCCACCCAACGGTCGTAGTGCTTCTTCAACATCTGGTCTTCATGCTCCAGCCGCCCAAAGCAGCGTCGGTCGTGCTGCATGCTCCTGCCTCCCGTGGCCGGCTGTGATGCCGCGGAGGCCTCACCGCCCCCTACTACTCCCACCACTGGTCAGGCCATCCCTCTACTCACCCAAACCCCCTAATATTCTGCAGCAACGGCAGCCTCACACCGCAGCTGAACCAGTGAACCCTCATACTACTCTTCGCGTGGGCATCCACTGCTGCGTCTTCCCCGGCTCCGCGTCGTCCCCTTCCTAGGCCTTGCCGTCGTCCACCGCCGTGGTGCTCTCGGCGCGGCGAGGTCAATGTGGTCAAGGAACGGCTTCCATCAGACGTTGACTGTACATAGAGAGGCTGACAGATGGGTCCACGGCCACAGCAAGGAAGTGCCTCCTTATTACGCGCAAAATAATTATTCCTCCACCTAACAGCGGGGACCCACCGGATGGTCCACCATATTTCGTGAAAAAAAATGTTTCCCCCTGACTGCTGGGACCCACCAGGTACATCTTCGCACGCAAGGAATTGCGTCCAAACAAAAAAAACAATTCCCCCTGACTTCTGGGACCCACCAGCTACATCTTCGCACGCAAGGAAGTGCCTGACAGTCGGGACCCATCTGGTCGAAGCGTACGTAGCATTGTCATTCTGGTCGCAAACGTGTACGTACATATATATTGGTCGATGTAAAGGCATGCACGTGTCGTAGTAGAGGCGCACACATAGCATGTACACATACGTACAGCGGTGAGTGTGCAAGAAAGAAAATATGGCCACGTATGTGTACATATGGGCGGGGTCTCGAACGCCTACTCGCGCATACATACGGCCAGGGCTCGTGTACTTGGCTGGGTTGGAACGGAGAAACCGCGTCGTCGTCGTGTTCATGGGGAGGCAACGAAATGCGTCGTGTTCATGGGGAGGCAACGGAATGCGTCGTGTTCATCGGGAGGCAACGGAACGCGTGGGAGCCAACCGGCTTGGACGGAACATGCTATGGAAACGAGGCCTGGCATACCGCAGAATGGAGGAAACGGCCTTGTGTTTGACCGGCCACGTTCGAAACGGGATACTGTTCATCGGGAGGGGTCTGGCGCACCGCAAAATGGAGGAAACGGACCTCCTACGGTCGAAACAGGGGTCTTGTTGATCAGGAGGGGTGTGGCATACCACAAAACGGACGAAACGGACTTGTGTTGGAGAGCTACGGTCGAAACGAGGGTCCTGTTCATCGGGAGGGGTGTGGCGTACCGCAAAATGGGACTCCATGGGATACTGTTCATCTCCACCATCGACCTCCTCCAGCCTCCACGGGCTACCGTCGACCTCCTCCAGCCTCCATGGGCTCCTATTCATCTAGCCTCCACCGCGCGCTACTCCACCGGCTACTGTTCAACCACCCCTCCACGGGCACCCCTGCACCGTCTACTGTTCATCCAGCCGTCCACGGGGTCATCCTATTCATCCAACCCTCCACGGGGTCCTGTTCATCCAGCCCCAATCGGCTCGATCGATCGGGGTCCTGTTCATCCAGAGGCAATGCCA
>NC_057795.1:454452018-454496527 GCF_018294505.1 Triticum aestivum | reverse complement strand
AAACGGCTTCAGTTAGCAGCAGTAGCGAAGGAATCGCTCGATCGGGTTTAGTTAACAGCCATCGACCGATCGCTCAGGTTCAGTAACGCGTAGCATGCAGTGCAATTGCTCAGGTTCAGTTAGAGCCCAATGCCTCGCTCGGGTTCATTTAGAGCCAACGCCTCGCACACACGCGCGTACGTTTACGAGAGAAACGCGCATCACTCAGCCCCCGACCACCCACCGTAACCGGGAACTCCCCGAAATTTTCCTCGCCCTCGCTTCTACCATGGTTTTTCCATCATGGATGGCCCAAAGAATGTCATGCAGCTGCGTCTCCGGCCCGCCCAGGACGAAAAGCCCATTTTCTGTCATGATTTTTTGTCATAGAAGTAGGAGCCCACCATATCTATGATGATACCGGGGTTTGTCACAATTATCGTCATAGAAGTGTCATATGTATGACAGAAAAAAAATTGTTCGGCCCAAAATGTCACGAATGTGTCTTTTTTGTAGTGATGGATGAAGTCTTACTATTAGTAGTCATGTGAATTTGGTATTCGTTCGATATTTTGATGAGATGTATGTTGTCTCTCCTCTAGTGGTGTTATGCGAACGTCGACTACATGACTCTTCTCCATTATTTGGGCCTAGAGGAAGGCATTGGGAAGTAATAGGTAGATGATGGGTTGCTAGAGTGACAGAAGCTTAAACCCTAGTTTATGTGTTGCTTCCTAAGGGGCTGATTTGGATCCACTAGTTTCATGCTATGGTTAGGTTTACCTTAATACTTCTTTTGTAGTTGAGGATGCTTGCAATAGGAGTTAATCATAAGTGGGATGCTTGTCCAAGAAAGGACAGCACCCAAGCACCGGTTCACCCACATATCAAATTATCAAAGTAACGAACGCGAATCATATGAACATGATGAAAACTAGCTTGACGATAATTCTCATGTGTCCTCGGGAGCGCTTTTCTCATTATAAGAATTTGTCCAGGCTTGTCCTTTGCTACAAAAAGGATTGGGCCACCTTGCTGCACCTTATTTATTTTCATTGCTTGTTACCCGTTACAAATTATCTTATCACAAAACTATCTGTCACCTACAATTTCAGTGCTTGCAGAGAATACCTTACTGAAAACTGCTTGTCATTTCCTTCTGCTCCTCGTTGGGCTCAACACTCTTACTTATCAAAAGGACTAGATAGATCCCCTACACTTGTGGGTCATCAGGAAGCAGCACGGGTGACGCTCTCTCGGCTGGCGTGCCGCTTCAATGTCGGTGCCAATGAGAGGTCGCGCTCTGGCCGGGCATGAAGTGGCACTGACCGTTTCAGGCAGGAAGCACGCGCGGGTGATGAAGAGGGTTCGGGTTGGTCAGGAGCAGGCATGGTAGCGGTCCGGACGCCTGCAAACAAAAAATGATGTACATTAATATTGTTGCATATATAATTAACAACGTAAATAATGTGCCAGTTGGACAAATATGATTGGAGATGGAGATGGAGATGGAATTTTACGTAAACATGGATATGCATGTCTATGTCTATGTGTTTGTGCACAAAGACTCTCGCGACCTGGAAGCAGGGGCATGTTTTTGATCGAGTTTTCTTTCTTGGTACGTTAAAAAAATCGCCAGTTTTCATTTCTTTTTTCCGGGAACGCGCGTATTCTATTTAAAACCACTGCTATGGAGAGATTGTTTTACTCCATTGTATATATAGCCTCTTGTTTGATAGGATTTCTCGCGTCTCACTCTATCACCCTCTCCATATCAAAACAAGATGACAATGTCCACTCTATCTCTCCCGTCCACTGCGGGAGGTGAGGAGGTGCAGACGTTGTCACCGTCGATGATGGAGGAAGCCGATGTGCACCGTCCTCTCGGAGCCAGCGCTGGCACGGACAAAGGTCCTCCGCGCCCCTGTTCGCTGCCATCTTGTGGCCAGATCCTGCCCGCCCGCCTACCTGACGTATAAGTTCTTGTACTGGTCCAGCTCCCCAGGTCACTGCGTGCGGGTTTTCTTCTATGCGACTACTCCCCAGCTCCCCATGTATAGTATCTAGGGTTCGTCGGCTGGTCCAACATCACCTACTATTATAGAGGAAATGCCACCCAAAAAGTTGTCCTGATTTATGCCTCGGTGGAGGTATACTTGTTGTTTCACAAAAAGTACATGGTGGTTGTGCGGTGATTGTCCATATGCTCCTATTGCTGCTGCTAATCTAATATTATCACTGGTTAAATGAAGAAATGTTTTTTTCTCGAGTATCCTGGTTTAGTTCCCATCAAGATAATCATGATGCTTCTGTTTGTTGGTGTACTTTTCATTAATTCTTATTGATAATTGAGATGTCGTTGTTAATCTTGTACCGCTGCCAAAACAAAGTAACAACACTATATCCCTTTTTATATTTTTGCAAACAGCGATGCGTATCTCCATACCCGGACATGTCTTCCTCAATTTTAGTGGAACTGCACAAAATTGGATGGCCATTTTTGTTCCGCCTCACTATCCTCTTCCACGTGGTTCTTCCTTCCTCGAGCTTGATTAAAGAGAAGAAACAGACCACAGTGAGGATTTGTTGAACTTCATAGGTGCCTCAGCCAAACTTGATGCCAAATGGATGATGCATCACCACGATGACCTATCGATGCTCATGGTTGCGCCTCATGGTTGCGTCGGCTGGTGAAGCTGATCGATTTTCCACGAAAAATAAGATGTCTTCCATCAGTGCTCTTTTCTTGTTACCCACAAAGATGATATCCTTCATCAGTTCACCTTGGTTGCGTTGGAGACACAGTCGTCTTTCACGTTGGTGCAATTTTATCACACAATTGGCTATGAACCAAACTTGGTTTTAAAAGCGGTTTTCCATTCATCACCTTATTGAATGCGAATTTGGTAATAGCCACTTTTAAGATCAGTTTTAGAGAAAAATGTGGCTCCACTATGTTCGTCTAGCATGTCATCCAGGCGAGGAATAAGATATCTATAATGAACGGTGATAGCATTAATGGGGTGGCAGTCAGAACACATGCGAAAACTAACATGTTTCTTAGGCATAAGAATAACCAAAATGGCACACAGACTTAAGCTTTCACGTACATGCCCATTGTCAAATGAGTTGTTGTACTTGACTTTGTATTTCCTTGGTTTCTTCGGGGTTGACGCGGTAGGGTGCCTTGTTCGGTAAAGGTGCATCGGGAATGAGGTTGATTCTCTATTCGATGCCACGTAGAGGAGGTAGACCTGGAGGTAGCTCATCGGGAAATACATCCTTGAATTCCTGCAATAGATTAGACAACACCAAAGGTAGATGGTGAGAGGTGTTAGTTCTTGTTGCCTCATCCTTGCACACTAGGACATAGTGCATAACATTTGATGAGTTCTCACACACTTCTGTCATCTCTCCTGTGGTAGCTAAAAGCACTAAGTTTTTCTTGTCGCTCGTCGTGGAGGCACTCATTTTTGGCTTGTAGCGCTCACTTTCTTTTTGGTGGCTTGCTCTCTCACTATTCCCTCCACAATGGATAGTTGCTTGCTTGTTAGTGATCACTTGAGTTGGAGACATAGGTCGTAGCACATACTCATTTCCCTTCATGTTGAAGCTATAGTGATTGGTTCACCCATTGTGGGTGATGCCGCGGTCGAATTACCAAGGTCGTCTGTCGTGGTGGAACACGATCACCTAAGGAGCCGTTGGCCCCTTGTGGTTCAGCGAGGGGAGAGGTCACATTGCACAAAGAGCTGAGGTCGTGGGACAGCACGACAGATATGATGCTGGTGATTTTTACCCAGGTTCGGGCCGCCACGAGGCGTAAAACCCTACTCCTGCTTTGGTGGATTGATGGGAGGACCGTGGTGGAGACGCGACACTCAAGCCCGGCAAGGTCTCCTTGGGGAGAGCAGCTACACACGTATGAGTACACGAGGGTCTGAATCCTTTCTAAAGTCACCACGGCCCTCCTTTTATAGGTTAAGGGGTTACCACAATGGAAAAGCAGTCATTGTTCAATGTTTAGATAGCCAATAGTGCTATCATACCTAACTCTGGCGGTTATGACAAAGCGCATTAAATGCACTGCTAGGTGTCACACTGTGGATGCAGCCCGGGAAGCCTGCCATGCTGCTTAGCCATCTTCCACCTGTCTGCTTGACACGCCTCTGGACGGGTGTCATGTGGAGGTGATTTTCCATATAAATGACTGCCACATGCCAAATGATAGCCACCCAACTACTCAGGGGCTCGACACCGCACCGGTGGGTGACTTGCGTTGTGATGTGGTGGAGCCTTGGTGGGGTGGTAGGCCGCCAGCGGCCCCGGCAAGCCTGCCGAGGAATTCTTGGGACTTGTCTTTGGGGCGGCCTCGACCTGACCAGGCTCGCCTGCCCGGCAAGGGAGGCTTTCCCTTAGTGGTATCTTGCTTCCTTGGATTGTCTTGGTCTTCTTGATCCGCTCTTTGACTCCTCAAAGAGCTATCTCTATGGCTTGGTTTTGTCTTGGATGCTTGGTGCTGCCGGGTTGGAGGCCTGCTGTCCGTGCACAAGTCAGGGGAAACATACACCCCTGTTTGTGTACCCCGACAGAAGCCCTCGGGCCATACGTGTTGCCGAGCATGTTGGGTTAGGCCCCAAACATTGCACAGACATGTGGCGAAAAAGTGTTGCGTGTGCAGCGGTTTGCTACGACTAGTCAAATCAACATCCACTCCACAAAATTACCGCAGGCCGTGGGGTCGTGGAACTGTAGCAGCTAATGTAAAATGGTAACTTTTCGAGAGAAAGTAGCGAAGAGTCGCCCCTTCACCCATGTTCATTTCTCATAAAAGAGAAAAATGCGAGAAAGCATTGCTCATTCGCATCCGTTTCTTCCTCCATCATCTTCCTCCTCAAGCCGAGTGACTGCTTCCGCGTCCATAGTTGCCTCCAACGCCCCACCCAACCTTCCAACACTTCATAGCTCCGAAGAATGGGTAAGAAATCCGTCGCTGCAAGGTGGAAGTGGGCGACCACCGCGAAGGAAGCGGCGGCGGAGTTGGACAGGAAGCGGCGAGTAGACATGGTCTTCTTCCCATCGAGCTTGAACAGAAATGCCTTTGTCGTGAGGTATGGGTACATGTGGGGGAGGGAAGTCCCGGAAGGACATGGCGCGCCTGCGGTCTTGCCGGAGGGGGAAAAGGATCCACCAATTCGTACCGCTTTTTCTGCGTGTGTTTCCTTTGCTGCCTCAGTCCCCCCCCCCCTTCTCAGATTTCTTTGAGGCGATGATGATGGTGTACAGATTCCACCTCTTGGATTTTATGCCAAATGCAATGGCGTGCATGGCGATTTTCGCTCATCTGTGCGAGAAATTTGTAGGAGTAGCCCCCAACATAGATCTCTTCAAACACTTCTTCGTCCTGCGGGTCGAAAGCAAAAATCACCACTCAGAGAATATAAGTTGGATCCCCCGGGGAAAGAAGGAATCTTAGGATTACCTCCCTGGTCAACAGCGTGGCAGATGGGAAGAATGGAGGGCGGATTAGTGCTGGATTCGGGATGCGGATGCCCCTGACTACTGCCGGGCGTGGATGGAATGCATCATGCGCGGCAGCAATTGGGGGGAGCTAGGCCTTACCGACGACAGGATCCTCCTAGCGCTAAACAGGATCGCACACCTCAAAGCTGTAGGGCAAACCATCGAACAGGTGGGGGCTGACTTCCTCCGGCGCCGCATGATACGTCCATTTTGCATCATGCTTTTATATCAATATTTATTGCATTATGGGTTGTTATTACACATTATGTCACAATACTTATGCCTTTTCTCTCTTATTTTACAAGGTTTACATGGAGAGGGAGAATGCTGGCAGCTGGAATTCTGGGCTGGAAAAGGAGCAAATATTAGAGACCTATTATGCACAACTCCAAAAGTCCTGAAACTCCACGAAAGTCAGTTTTGGAATATATTAAAAATATTGGGCGAAGAAAGAACCAGAGGGGGGCCACCCACTATCCACAAGGGTGGAGGGCGCGCCCTACCCCCCTGTGCGCGCCCCCTGCCTCGTGGGCCATCTGGCAGCCCTCTGATGCCCATCTTCTGGTATGTGGTATCTTTTGCCCTGGAAAAAAATCATAAGGAAGCTTTCGGGATGAAGCGCCGCCGTCTCGAGATGGAACCTTGGCAGAACCAATCTAGGGCTCCGGCGGAGCTGTTCTGCCAGGGAAACATCCCTCCGAGAGGGGGAAATCATCACCATCGTCATCACCATTGATCTTCTCATTGAGAGGGGGTCAATCTTCATCAACATCTTCACCAGCACCATCTCCTCTCAAACCCTAGTTCATCTCTTGTGTCCTATCTTTGTCTCAAAACCTCAGATTGGTACCTGTGGGTTGCTAGTAGTGTTGATTACTCCTTGCAGTTGATGCTAGTTGGTTTATTCGGTGGAAGATCATATGTTCAGATCCTTTATGCATATTAATACCCCTCTGATTATGAACATGAATATGATTTGTGAGTAGTTACGTTTGTTCTTGAGGACATGGGAGAAGTCTTGTTATAAGTAGTCATGTGAATTTGTATTCGTTCGATATTTTGATGAGATGCATGTTGTCTTTCCTCTAGTGGTGTTATGTGAACGTCGACTACATGACACTTCACCATTGTTTGAGCCTAGGGGAAGGCATTGGGAAGTAATAAGTAGATGATGGGTTGCTAGAGTGACAGAAGCTTAAACCCTAGTTTATACGTTGCTTCGTAAGGGGCTGATTTGGATCCATATGTTTCATGCTATGGTTAGGTTTACCTTAATTCTTCTTTCGTAGTTGTGGATGCTTGCGAGGGGGGTTAATAATAAGTGGGATGCTTGTCCAAGGAAGGGCAGTACCCAAGCACTGGTCCACCCACATATCAAACTATCAAAGTAACGAACGCGAATCATATGAGCATGACGAAAACTAGCTTGACGATAATTCCCATGTGTCTTCGGGAGCGCTTTGCTTTATATAAGAGTTTGTCCAGGCTTGTCCTTTGCTACAAAAAGGATTGGGCCACCTTGCTGCACTTTATTTACTCGTGTTACTTGTTGCCCATTACGAATTACCCTATCACAAAACTATCTATTACCAATAATTTTAGTGCTTGCAGAGAATACCTTACTGAAAACCGTTTGTCATTTCCTTTTGCTCCTCGTTGGGTTCGACACTCTTACTTATCAAAAGGACTACGATAGATCCACTATACTTGTGGGTCATCAAGACTCTTTTCTGGCGTCGTTGCCGGGGAGTGAAGCGCCTTTGGTAGGTGGAATTTGGTAAGGAAAATTTTATATAGTGTGCTGAAATTTACTGTCACTTGTTACTATGGAAAATAATCCTTTGAGGGGCTTGTTCGGGGTATCTTCACCCCGACCAGTAGAGCAAAGAGTTGCTCCTCAACCTACTGAACCTACTGAAAATGTTTACTTTGAAATTCCTTCGGGTATGATAGAGAAACTACTAGCTAATCCTTTTATAGGAGATGGAACATTACATCCCGATGTGCACCTAATCTATGTGGATGAAGTTTGTGGATTATTTAAGCTTGCAAGTATGCCCGAGGATGTTATCAAGAAGAAGGTCTTCCCTTTATATTTGAAGGGAAAGGAATTGACATGGTTTAGGCTATGTGATGATATTGGATCATGGAACTACAACCGATTGAAATTGGAATTTCATCGGAAGTTTTATCCTATGCATCTGGTTCATCGTGATCGTAATTATATACATAATTTTTGGCCTCACGAAGGAGAAAGTATCGCTCAAGCTTGGGGGAGGCTTAAGTCAATGTTATATTCATGCCCCAATCATGAGCTCTCAAGAGAAATTATTATTCAAAAATTTTATGCTCGGCTTTCTCTCAATAATCGCTCCATGCTCGATACTTCTTGTACTAGTTCTTTTATGATGAATACTATTGAATTTAGATGGGATTTATTGGAAAGAATTAAACGCAACTCTGAATATTGGAAGCTCGATGAAGGTAAGGAGGCAGGTATAACACCTAAGTTTGATTGTGTTAAATCTTGTATGAATACCAATGCTTTTCGTGAATTTAGCACTAAATATGGACTTGACTCTGAGATAGTAGCTTCTTTATGTGAATCATTTGCTACTCATGTTGATCTTCCTAAGGAGAAGTGGTTTAAGTATCATCCTCCCATTGAAGTAAAAGTAGTAGAACCTATTAAAGTTGAAAAAAAGACTATTACTTATAATGTTGATCCTATTGTTCCTACCGCTTATATTGATAAAACCACATTTCCCTGTTAGAATAAAGGATCATGCTAAAGCTTCAACTGTGGTTCGTAAGAGTAATGCTAGAACACCTACACCCCCCGAGCAGATTAAAGTTGAACCTAGTATTGCTATGGTTAAGGATCTCTTGGTCGATAATATTGATGGACATGTTATTTACTTCTGTGATGAAGCTGCTAGAATTGCTAGACCCGATATTAAAAATAAACATAGACTTGTTGTTGGCATGCCTTTTATTTCTGTTAAAAATAGGAGATCATTGTTATCATGGCTTATGTGATATGTGTGCTAGTGCGAGTGCAATACCTCATTCCTTATACGAAGAAATTATGCATGATATCACACCCGCTGAAATAGAAGGGATTGATGTTGCTATTAAGCTTGCCAATAGAGATAGTATTTCACCAATAGGGATTGTTAGAGATGTTGAAGTCTTGTGTGGGAAATTAAATATCCTACTGATTTTCTTGTTCTTGGTTCCCCACAAGATGATTTTGTCCCATTATATTTGGTAGACCCTTCTTGAATACTGTTAATGCTAAAATAGATTGCGAAAAGGATATTGTTACTGTTGGTTTAGGGGATATGTCTCATGATTTTAATTTTACTAAATTTCGTAGACAACCCCATGATAAACAATTGTCTAGTAAAGATGAAATTATTGGTCTTGTTTCTATTGCAGTGCCTCGTAATGATGCTTTAGAATAATATTTGCTAGACCATGAAAATGATATGTTCATGAATAAAAGAAGGGAAATAGATGAAGTATTCTTTAAACAGGGACCTATATTGAAATACAACTTGCCTGTTGAAATCCTAGGGGATCCTCCTCCACTCAAGGGTGATCCCGTGTTTGAGCTTAAATCTTTACCTGATACTCTCAAATATGCTTATCTTGATGAAAAGAAGATATATCCTGTTATTGTTAGTGCTAACCATTTTTTTTACAAATTCGTGAACAATTTTTGAATTCTAGAGCATTTTTCTGTAATCATGATTTACTTATTTTGTGAACATTTTTCAATTTTGCGAACATTTTTTTGAAGTCATGAACATTTTTTTAAATTTGTGAACATTTTTTGCCAAACTTATGAACAATTTTTGAATTACCGAGCATCTTTTTGAAAATAATTTTTATCAAATCATGATTGTTTTATTCAAAATTAGCAACTTTTCTGAAATTTAGGACCTTTTGATATCCCGAATTATTGAAAAAAAGAAGAAGAAAAAAGAAAAAGGAAACATCCGCAAAAAAAACCGGTGGCATCCCGGCCACACATGGGCCGGCCCATAAGGGGAGCGGGGGGTGCGCGCCCGCTTTCTTCATAGCGCGTGTTGCGCCCTATAGGGGCTCGTAGCGGGGTGTCCCTATTTAGTGCGTGACGCGTTGACGAGCGAGCCAGCATGCACCCACTCCCCTCCCGTGCCCCTTATTGGGCCGGCCCATGAGAGGGGCGAGACGCCCCCACTTGTGTTTTTAGATCGTTTTTTCTTTTTCTTTTCTTCCAATTTCAGTTTTTGTTCTTTAAAATAATTTGGGATTTCAACGAAATACTAAATTCAGAAATCATAAAAAAATCGTGGATTTTTTTTCATTTTTTTGAAAAAAGATTCACGTATTAAAAAATGTTCAAAAAAGAGAAGATGGCTATGAATTACAACAAAAGTTGATTGATTCAAAAAATCTTCATTGATTCAAAATGTTTAATTATTTAAAAAAAATGTTCAGCAAACCAAAATGTTCATGTGTTTTAAAAACTGTTCATCGATGCAAAAAATTGTTCGATGATTCAAAAACTGTTCATCGATTCCAAAATGTTCGCCGACTCAAAAAAGTTCATGTTTTAAGAAATGGTTTGCTGATTGAAAAACATTCGCCAGTTCAAAAAATATTCGCTGATTCAAAATAATATTTTCACATGTTCCAAAAAAGTTCACAATTTCGAAAAAGCTATGTTCACAAAAAATAAAAAATGTTCGTGATTTCGAAAAATATTCGAAAATTTGAAATATGTTCACGGTTTGATAAAATGTGTTCACAATTATAAAAATGTACACGACCTAAAAAAGTTTTCAAATTTGGAAAAGACGTTCACTAAAATGAAAACTGGAAAATGAAAATAAATAAAAGACAAACTTAGAAAAAATAAAAAGAAAACATAAAAGTAAAAATTAAAGAACGAGAAATATAAAAAAATAAGGATGAGAAGATAAAACAAAGAAATAAAAAGAAAAAATCCGGTTCAGTGAAGGTTCTAGACAGCGCCGTACAGGCCGAATAGGAACGGCCGTGCCGCCCGGCCTACCTTAGAATATGTTTTTTTAAGGGAAGCCTACCTTAGAATGGTGAAGGCTGACCCGAAAACTCTTTATTGGGCCTAGATATGGGCCGAAACCGGCGTCGAGACTCGAGAGCAGTTCGCCCGTTAGCACCACAGCGGAGAAGCAAAAGCCCCAATCCCCTCCCCCTCCGCCGCCGTTCTTCTCCGTCCGCCTGCGCTCCAGCCGTGCCCTTCTCGTCGCCACCTACCGGCCTGGAGCTCTCCAGCCACCGACAACCGGAGGCGGCGCCATGTCTCAGAACAACCCCTCCCAGCTCCTCCCCTCAGGTGCGCGGAACAACATCGCTTTTCCTCGCAAAGCTTGTTTCGATTCCCCTAGCTGGATAGCTCCATCGTCTAATCTGCTGGGTTCGAGCTCCTGACTCACGGGCTTTGCCTCTTTTCTGTGCGCGTGTCTCCACGCGCGCGCGCGTGCTTGTGCGAACTGGTGCGACGGGCAGAGCTGATCGACCGGTGCATCGGATCCAAGATTTGGGTGATCATGAAGGGAGACAAGGAGCTCGTCGGCACCCTCTGCGGGTTCGACGTCTACGTCAACATGGTCCTCGAGGACGTCACTGAGTAGTAAGTGGAGATCGCCCAAACCCTAAACCCCAGTTTCTTTAGATCGATGCGCATCAGTTCTTACCTGGAATCTTGGGCCAAGTCTGTCTTATTTTGAGTGAACTATCAGCATATTTTAATTTATGCTGATGTGTAACCTAGTTATGACGTGAATTTGTACTTACACATATGTTGTAACAGTGTCACACATGTGACCGTAGTGAAAATATGTTAACAATTCGCACCAGATTAGCATGACCGCAGAACAGAGGTTTCTCTGAAGGCCACTGTTTCGCCTATAGTCTTTAAAAGATTAGCATGACCGCAGGAGTTCACGTCAATTAACGAACTGGACATCTTCTATCAGTCTATCTGATGGGTCCTGGGCTCGTTGGAGATTGTGTATTTCGTCTTGTCTTATACGGAGCAGATTAGAAACTCTCACTATCAGTGTTGGTACTTGATGCATACAACACAAGGTTGCAGTAGTAGATATAAAACGAGCATTCGTGCAGCTGTTGCATATGTATCTCACATCGACACTTGCTTGACTTCCAAAGATCACAACACAGCTATCTGTTTTCTGATTTAACATTGTGTATCATGATTTGCTGATAGAATGAAAATGGATATAGACAAGTGTACTAGAAGGCTGGGAGGGAGTTGTCTACTTAGAATAGAAACTGATATTCCTTTTCGGAGATGCTGGAAGTATTTCTCCATGGATGTTGTGCTAATTTTGCCGTTCATGTCACACTAGTCCATGGATAATGCAGTGAATTTTCAACTTCCATTGATTTCACACTAGTTCATCAAAGATGCTGAGATGGTGGTGCATAATGTCATGTTATTGCAAATTCGTGTTGCAGCTGCAAAAATAAATTAAATATCATGACTATTAGTATTTGATGCATCTCTGAAGGAAATCATATATAGACCCAGTTTCGTGTGCACCTGATGGCAAGGCAAACATTGAATGCTTGGCGCATAATTGAGTATGTTTAGTGAAATGCTAGATATTGATGGATCTTCCCTTTGCTTAGGCGACGCTAAGTAGTTGCAAAATTTTCTAGGTAGTTAATCTGGAAGCTCATTACTTAAAAATGATGTTTACGAGTAGTTCTTTGTTGGCTTCTTACATACTTTTTTGTCTGTTCTTTTTTTGAGGACTTGCTTCTGAAATTCAAGTCTAATATCCTCGGTTCAATTTTCCTTTGCATGTTTTGCAGTGAGTATACCGCCGAGGGCCGGCGCATTACGAAACTTGATCAGATCCTCCTCAATGGCAACAACATAGCCATCGTAAGAATTTACATTCGAACACCAACATCAGTATCTGACTGTGCTAAACGATCAGGCTGATAACATTTTTGTTTTTTCCCTGACAGTTAGTTCCTGGTGGTTCACCGCCAGATGCTGCATGAGCTAGCAAGTACTTCTGGAGGATATCTGTTTGAGGCTAAACGAGACGCGGTGAAGTCTGAACCTTGTATTGTGAAAGCGCTAGATATTTCTTGGTCAAATGTGCTTTCCTCTGTATGGAACCTACTGAGCTGAAAGATGCACCTGCGATTGCTGCACTTGTATGACTTGGCATTCGGCAATGCTAATTGCGACATGTCTCTAGTCGCTGTTTATGTTTATCATTCTGCAATGTTCCTCCGGACGATTGCAATTGTGGGGTTACTGAAATTATAGGTAGGCGATTTTGTCGTAGTGAGCATGGGGGCTGGCTTCTAAAATAAGCTGGGGAGGAAGCCATTTGGTTCATAATTTTTTTTAAAAACTCTAACAAACACTACATTTTTTCCCCACTAAACGAACACATCAATACAAAACAGTGAACAAACACAGTAAAACGTGACATGTCATGTTATTTTTTTTTCTTTTACATTTGTCCGGACATACTTCCTCTGCTCACAAATACTCCCTCCGTCCGAAAATACTTGTCAGAGGAATGGATGTATCTAGATGTATTTTAGTTCTAGATACATCCATTTTTATGCATTTCTCCGACAAGTATTTCCGGACGGAGGGAGTACTGTATAGGATGTTTTGGATATTTCAATATGGACTACATACAGACTGAAATGGGTGAGCAAACACACGTTTTATTTCAATATGGACTACATACAGACTGAAATGGGTGAGCAAACACACGTTTTATGTACATCCGATTCACAATAAAGTTGGAACATATATTTGTGAACTGATTGTAAAATCAGTTGGTAATCAGTTAATTCTCTACCTTTGAAACAATATTTCATTTAATAATGCACTTACAAACTGTTTTTTATATTTATAAGAGTAATTTTGTAAATCAACTGACTACTATCATTCACAGTCGACTGAGACATGCTTTCCTTATTTTTCTAATGAGCTTGCAGTTTAAAGCTACAAAATTGATGGTTCAACTTTGGTGCTGTAACCTAATGAAATTGGGAAATTATACACTTGAGTGACCAAGTTGTTCTGTACTCCATTGCATGCCTAATCCAAAGATGAATTGTCCTGAACCAGAAGTCGCGGTCGAGTAGCTCCGAGTAATGATGCCAGATACCAGTAAAACCTCGTGTGCACCAGCCCATGTAGCATCAAGAAGACGTTGGTTTGAATGTAAAAAAAAAAGTTGGTTTGAGAGACTATGCTCTCACGGCTACAGGCACACCAACTGCAGGGATGAAGCAGACGCAACGTGGGCCAAACGATATTCGTCGAAGCGCAGAGCGGAGCCGAGAGGCAAAACAATGATTCTTTAACTCAAAAGTCCAAATATTTGCACAAGATAAACAACTAAGCATACAAAAAGCACATTCCTATTTCTGTTCTCTTCCTCAAATCTGTAGACAACAGCAATATATACAGACGGCTTTACAGCTACACATTGTTTCCTGGGCATTAGCCACTGTATATTACATAACTATGATTTTCTTACCTTCTATGCATGTTCTGTGAAGTATGGATACAAAGAGTATTGCTCACAAGCCACCACATCAAAGGATTGGCGGCACGAAACACACCGGAGGTGAACGAAGTTGTCATCATCAACCTGCTGAACAGTTGGAATGTGCTAAGCTTTCAGCAATCAATGAAATATAACTTAAGAAGAAACTAGGATACATTTTGCTTTTGAAGATAAGCTACTTCAACTGTCCATTTTTACGACTATTTTAGCAAGTGTGGCATGCAAATAGAAATTTTAGACAATCTTGAGCATATACCTAACTAGCATCAAATTACTACCGATAAGGGCATCCCAAAATGGATACTCCCCTGGTGAATCCGTTAATATTGACAATCAAACATCCTACCAGTTTCCACGGATAACACGCACACACACGTTTTCAATAATGGAAGCTTTATGCACAATCAAAGTAGTTTTAGTTATCACGCCCATACTCCATACACAGGTTATGCAGGTACCAGTCATTCCAAGTGTTGATCCTTACTGGAATGCAACATAAGCATATATAAATACCTATTAGAGAAATAATTAGTTGAATCTCATTTCCATATGTCCATCTATCTATGGAGTGTCTTGTTGTCAGGTATCTTCTCTTGTTTTTAAAAAGCTTGCACTGTTTTTTTTAAGGAAAAAACTAGTGCCTGTATATTTATTCTTGGGCAACTAATTCTTACATTTGTGTGATTACTACCAGGATTCCTTAAGCTTCCCACGCGGTAATTTTTATAGCCATTTTAGGTGACACACAGAAATTAGAAAACTGAGATACGAAGTTTAGTGACAGGAATCGAATGCAGGATCTGAACTCATTAATTACCAGCTAAAATATCCTCGCTATTTGGTATGTTCATACTCCTGGTTCTTGAATGGATCACTTGAACTCACCTCATTCTTTGCAAACTGTCACAAATCAAAGGTCAGATTCAGCATTTCAGAACCAAGAAGCAGAAAATATGTCAGACAGAGAAACAAACCGTTGTTGTCGTTATTGTCGCCATTGTGACGGGTTGACTCGATGGCAAGATGAAGTTGCTCCAAAATAGATGGTCCGCGGAAGGATCGGCAGGGCTCCAGGTACTTTTCATTGGTGTAGGCATAACAGGGGCCAATGTGTATGGAGCTCTTTGTACTAGCAACCCATTCATGTTAATGTCAACTGGAGATGTATGATGTCCAGTAGTAGGTACTGACACGACAACCTTTCCTTCATCTATTTCTTTGCTAAATGTACATTCTTCAGATAATTTTGTAGACTTCTCCAAGAAGCTTTTGAAGGCACCAGACTGAGATAAGATACTGCACGCAGATAGCCCCGCTGAAGAGGGATTTGAATGGGAACCGAGGCCAAGAGAAGGCAGCTTATAGGGTTCAGTCAGTTGCACTGAACCTTCTATAGCACGGATTTCATCAGCGACCTCTTCTGCTTTTGATGTATCTGATTGCCGTGTCTTTTTTGGTACCCACCACCTAATGTAATTTGTTAAATCAATTTTCCTCTCTAACCCAAAGCTTCCTGCAAATTTTCCATCCAGTGCAATGCCCTTTCCTGTAACATAAATAAGTTGCAACTTACAAGGTATCGCTGCCTATTTATCACTTTAGTTTGTTAACTCGAAGAGCAGTGTAGTAGTATGCATAGACGCACCACAACTGAGGTTCATGTAGTCATTGCCAAGTAGTTGTCCCAAAGAAGCATCCCATCTGGAATTATGGAGCTGCCTGTATGACATAAATATAAAGCTTAAGTAATGCACTTGCAGATTTTTAGTGACGGTTTATGTCATGAAACTTAATTGAAAATTTGAACATTTCTTGTTGCAGCATTTATGATTACAATCTGGACATGGCACACATCTTACAAAACTTTTACTTTATATGCCCGGCACAGTTTAAGTTGAAAAGGTAGTCTTCAATGCTGATGTCTGGTCAATATTTCAGACTAATGGAACTAATAAAGCTAGTATTACATCACTTGTCACCAATTGATATTGTACCACCACTTTCCAAATACGAATGTCTACCTGTATATGGATAGGCCCCACATTGCCAATGATCAGATCCGACTCATGGTACAGAGTGAAAAACTAGGTACTTGTTGTATTAGTATGATGCCCAAAAGGCATACGTACTGTATGATTGAGGGATTGAGTTTGGAAGCAATTTATGTTTAGTACAAGCTGCAGATATGTTCATTTTCCAAACTAAGCGCAATTTTGCTTCAAGGAGCTACCGAAGTCTAACCAAGGGCTACCAGTATAGAACTATACTCTTTTTTCAATCCAATTTTTAAGGAAACTGCCAAGCTGTCATGGTGCAAAACCACAGTTTGATACATCAGCTATTGAATACTTTATTTGCTCATTTTAGTTTTGCAGTGTTGCCCTGTCGTGAAGATTTCTGGCAGAAAAACAGAAAGCAACAGAAAAGGTTACAAACTAATATATCAGATTGTAGCTAAATTTCCAACCCATTAAGTTGTGTGGCAGAAATATTTGTAGCAATAAAGCACAATACAATCATATTAAGCAAAGTATCGACAGTTTAAACAATTTGGAATAAATGATTTGCATGTAGGAAAACTTTTACAGGGATGCATTACAGAGTAAACTCTCGTAAAACAACAAACATAAAAAAAAGTTGCATAGTAGAGGATATATTTCTCAATCATTAAAACATACCTGGGAAGCCCACGATATTTTGGTAATCCCCTAGAGAAGGCACTGCTCTTTCTGCAAGGCATGCATCTTCCAGTCATTGCTTAAGAAAATAAATAATGTCCATGCATTATAAATGCACGAATATACCTTCTAAGAGATACAAGATAGTCCTCCTTGGAGATCATCTGCATCTCTTCAACATCTCTTGTATAATCGGAGACCTAAATACGCAAACACATAATGAACATAAGTTTGCCAATTGTCAAAATTTTCATTAGATATTGTGACAATTGACATGGAATTGAAAATAATGAAGCAATTATAATGTTTGTTTTGTCAATACTCCTCAGAAGACGTCGGTGTTATTTGTTTTAGGTTACAATTGTAAAATAGAACAAAAATAAAAAAACCAAATCATAGACTTATAATAAAGATGAGCTGAGGTCACATATATCCTAATTTTAATTGTGCTTTATGAAAAGTAGGCACTACATAGTAAACAGTTTTGAGTTTTGTCCAACACTTATATCTGTAAATATGTAACCAAGCCAAACCAGATAAGAGAATCATCGGCTTAAACTGAACTGAGGTAACATGTATCTCAAATTTTGATATACATAATGTAAAGTAGACAAAAGACATTAGATATTTCTGAAATCTAGATATTAAATTTGGAAGCTTCCAGTTTCTGTGCAAGAATTTTGTTACATCTCAGGTTCTCATTGCTGAATATTAGTAACAAACAGACTGAGTAGCACACAAAGTATCAGTTTCACCATGGGACACTTCCTTAAATAAATGATTAATGCATTCAACTAAACCATGATCTTATTAAAAAGGAAAAAAATATACTCCCTCCGTTACATAATGTAGTGCATATAGATTTTTTTTAAAGTCAAACTCACATACTTTGACCAAGTTGTTGAAGAAAAACATATACATCTAGAATGTCAAGCGTATATCATTAGGTTCATTATAAGTAGTTTCATATTTTATATATTTGATATTGTAGATATAAATAGTTCTCTATAAACTTGGTCAAAGTTTGACTTCAAAAATCTACACGCACTATCTTTCCTACTTATAAAGATTGGAGTTGGTGGTGAGTTCATGTGTGGGTCCAACATCCTTTCCAAATAAACAAATACGAGCATCCTCACATGTGGAACTAGCAATCATCCAAAAGAGATATAAACAAATATACCTTACTCACATGTGGGATCTATCATAAATAAATAAATACACTAATTTCATGTGAGACCATTTTTTTGTAGAAGGAACAAATAACAAACACAAAATTGTGACTTCAACTCAAAATCGATCTTGGTTTTAGTTTCTCTTCCCAACCTACTATGGTCATTTTAAATTCTCTGACATTGCATGCCCCTCACCGTATTTTTGCTATCTTTACTAATCATAAATTGTGCAACGGACACAAGGACACTAACGTTATTTGACCACCTCCTAAGCCAATGGCTCCGTGGCAACGCACGGGCACCGTGCTAGTATTATGGAACAAAGGGAGTACTTAATAATTTCAGGTTAACAGAGACTAGAAAACAAGCTGAATGGCGTTAGCAAATCTTATAGACGACTCACAGGAAAATTTATCTGTGTTCCAGCTCCCCAGTATTTCAATGCAGCAAGATCATAGGCTCTTGCCGCAGCCTCTTCATCATCATATGCGCCTATGTTGCACATCAAATGGTGGGCATTAGAAACATCTTATCAAGTTAACACTATGTGCATTTTAATGTCAGCGTCGGCGGTGCTCCTTACCCAAATATACTGCAAGATTGGTGCGCCGTGTAGTTTCCCATGTAAAAGAAACAATGACATTAAATTACATTAAGCACAACTACAGATAAAAAATTAAAATGGTAAATCATACTGATATAGTTAACTTTAAGTCTTTAACACAGGTCATCTTATGGAGATATGAAAGAAATCATGCACATAATATAAAAACTGAGATATGCAGAGTGCAGACTCTTTACACTCAGTAAATGCATGCAGTGGTTATGGCACAACAAACAATTATCTAGTCAAAGGGGGCCTGACTCAAGCAACAGTAAAAAAAGGCCTGTTCGAGTGTATAGACGGAAGAACTACTTAATTACTGCATACATTCCATATCTGATGATGAATGATTGGGGATTAGAGACCTTAAGACAAATGGCCTCTGCAATAAAAGGAAGCTAAGATGGACAAGTTTTCCTATACACCAATGTAAGATTGCTAAAGAAGCATGATAAATTTACAACAGCTGTAACTCTGCACTGAGCACACAATAGTCACATACCTTGTTTCCCTTTTTTGTTCTGATTCTGATTCCATGTGCTTTTATCCCAAAGGTGAGCCTCATATCGTCCTGTCCATCTATGCCTATTGATGCAACATCCGTCTAAGTAATAAATTAAATGAATACATGTATACGGAACATTAAAAGGAAATAATGTTTTGCTCACAGCACGTTTAAGAAAGTCTGCGTGTCAGAGGCAGCAAAAAAGAAAAGAAAGAAATAGTACATAAAAAAGTACTCATAAAATTGTGGAGGAAGGACTGAAGGAGGACGGGCTGAATCGATAAGGGCCAAATATGAAATGTGCACCCGGAATCATGAAGTGCCAAGTACGGTAAACTGGTCAAACTTAGAAGTGTTTGTAAACAATTAAGGTGGTCAAAAGCAACAAGTGTTTGATATCGGAGGTAATACTTGTATTTTCTCGCGGAGATTTCTGGTTGGACATGCACATTAACCATTAGCATGTGCTGATGTGCAGATCATCGTTTGAACAGGGTACTAAATGTGATGTCTATACATTAATATTTAGCTGTTTCGCAATAACCAGAGACAAACACTGGCTGCAATGTGCAGATACCTAACAGCAATAGTCCTCTCTAACATTCACTTATTCTCGTCGTGTGACAAACATTGGCTGTGCGAGTGTGCAGACATCTACTGTAACAGCCTAACAGGTAACAGCGATAGTCGACTCTAACATTCATTCTCATCGTGTGCTAGTTCTCATCAGATCTCCCAGGTTAGTCGCTCTCTGCATCATTTTCCGGTACGCTCCCCAATGAACATGCACTCGAGACAGAGACGCATACGAAAGCTCAGTGGCGATCTGTGGTTCTGAACTTCTTCCAGCCGCGGTCGCCCCGAAACCGAAAGCAAGTGGCATCGGAGATGAGCTAGTGACCCGTGAGCGGGCCAGGCAGGGGCGGTACGTACCGGGTGACCCCGCGGTAGATGGAGCTGCGCTTCCCGGCGGCGCAGGGCGTCATGCGGCTGATGCGGTCCTTGGCGGTGCAGACGCGCTCCTTCCGCGCCGGCGCGAGCCTCCTGGGCGGGGCCTGCTCCGCGACCGCCACCCCCACCGCGGCGCCGTACGCGGGTGGCGGCCCCTCGCTTCCCCCCGCCGCGGCCTCCAGTTTCTTCTGCAGCCCCGACGCGTCGGCCGCGGCGGGGTTGGGGGAGGCCATGGCGCCGCCGCCGCCGTACAGCGCCCTCCGCCGGATCGGTCGGGCTGGCTAGGAGGATGGGGGCGAGCGCTTTGGCCTTTGGAGCCGTCGCGGTGGTGGTGACCGTTTGGGGGCGGCCGTGGTGGTGGTTTCAAATGGAGGGGGGTGGCGTTGGGGTGGGGGAGGAGGGGCAGAGGCAGAGGCAGAGGTGGTGGATGGGGACGCGTGGAGCCCAGTGGGCCGGCACATGGGGAGCAGCGAGCCGCAGGGGAATCCGAGGATGCGCGATTGATGATGACGGCGAGAGAAGAAGGGAGAGAGTTGAGCCGAGCCCGAGGATAGCGGGCCGGGGCCGGAATGGGACAGCAGCAGCGCCACGGCGGATGCGGGTTTGTCCGGCCCGTCGTCGTTTGCGCGAACGGCATCGGTACGGCCCCGTGGCCGAGTTACTCCCATCGATGCCGACAGGGGGAAACCCCGTGATGAAAAACACGCGAGATGTTCAGATGAAACGTCGTGATGATGCATAAAATTACACTGGAAATGAACTGAGTGGAGTGGGGTTCAATGCTTCAGGACCGTTGGCCACCATGTATGTATGCATCCCCGTGTCAGAACTCAGATGTGGCAGCGGATCAGTGATGAGTGAATGGGGCTGATCGAGTTGAGTTGGTTCATGGGAGGGCGTGGAGTACCACGGTACTGCTGTGCGCTGTGCGGCATTGAAGGCAGGTGTACTGCGCTGCATATTTACTCTCTACTGGCTACATCCGTGTTAATGTTGCACTCGCTTCACGTCATGTAGGGTATAGGCCGTTGTGGCAACATCCTCAGTCACATCGCCACGGGCAGATCAGTGCAGCACCCATATTCGATAGAAACTTACAATTATATAAGAACCTCCAAATATTTATGAATCACATAATTAAATCTTGTTGAAAATTGTAAAAAGTTCCCGCAACAACACAAGTACGTAGAACCTTAGAGCATCTACAACCGAACTTCTTAAATTGACCGGGCAGGATGGGGACCACTGACCCGGAACCTTCATATCCATCTCAAATATGGGGAGGATATAATGGCTCGCGGACACACACGGGTGCGCCCCGTCAATCCGCCACATAGACCGTGGCCCCACCTTGGACCACCTTTTCTCTTTCTTTATTCATTTTTTCTTTCTCTCTCTTTATCTCCACCAATCACGTGTAAGTCACCGGATATATGAGAAAGAAATGAGAATTGTGGCTGCGCGGATGGATAAATAGGGGCTCAAAACGGACATGCCCGGTCACTGATCGGATGCGTCCGCAGGCATTTGAGTGGTCGAATTAGAGGTACCAGGTACGTGGTTGAAGATGCTCTTACTAAGCAAAACATGCATACCAACATGCTGAGAGAATAACACTAATGCAAGAGAGGGTTGGCGGAAAATGAATGACAAATGTAAACAAATGCTACATGTCAGTGATTACAAAATGAACGACCATGCAAAGTGGTTGTCTAAAGGCATCTCTAATCCAACTATAATAGTTAACTGCAGAAAAGCTCGCTCTCAAAAGCCAGGATTTTGGAGGCCGCATTCTAATCAATCCCTACAATTAGCTTCCAATAAAGTTTCTTTGCAATTAAACTAAAGCTGAACAACACAAATTTAGCCACCATCACTACAAACATATATCATTTCCTAACAATTACACAAATACTACAATCCTAAATATAATATGACGCTAGATCTAAGCATTGTAACCCTCTTATACTCAGCTGCTTTTGTACATCTTTGCCCTCATCCTTCTATCTTGTTGTTGTCATTGATCTACAACATTAATTTTGTTGATTCTCCACCCAAGCTTGTTTTTCTTCATCGCAAGATCCCGGGGTGACATCTTTTGTCTTGCATTTCCTTTCTCTGCCTACCCACTTCACATATTCACAAAATGTTTGTAACCCTTCAATGGGCAACCCAGAAACCTCCTCCCAATGTTGACTCAGTCATTGCAAACACGCCGAGCGTGGCCAAGGAGATGCCAGCATCGCTCGTGCTTCCTCTCACCATCACTGAAGTTGGCACTGTAGCCAAATTGTAAGAGCTTGAACTCAAAGTCCGGGAACTCCTTCGCCCCCATTGAAGATATTCACGAACCTTAACTTGGTCCATGACTTGCAAGCAACACCAACAGGCTTCCTTCGCTAACATCATCATTGCCGCCAAGGTTGATTTGAGGGGGGGGGGAGCAAAGGTTGATTTGAGGTAGAGGATAGTAAAGGGGTCGATTTGAGGTGAGGGATAGCGAAGAGGTTGATTTGAGTCGGTGGACGACGGGGGACGGCAAAGGGGTCGGTTGGAGGAGGAAGCAGAAGCACACAAGTCAATTGGAAGCGACATGTGGCGGGGCAATTGAGGACAATGGCGGCGTTGACAACAGACGGCTAGTGGTGGGAAGGATGCGTGGGGTGGCGACTACAAAGGATGCATGGGGTGGCGACTACGAGGCGTTGGTAGGTCGGGAACGGGTCAAAGGAGAGGGCTCAGGACGGATGAGGGGCGACATTGCCAGCAAGATCGGTTGGGGCAATGACTCGCGAGCAGTGGCGACGACGGTTGGGAGGAAGATAGTTGTTGCACATGTGACTAGGATGAAAGCAGTGGCACATCCATCCCATAAGTATAACCCGGGCAAGACCTAACCAGGAGACAGTGTGAGCTACCACCTGCCAAAAGAAATAATCTTTCACCATGGATTATGACTAGTGTTTAGGAGTAATATTCTGGACTAGCCCGGAGTCACCCGGAGGTGGCTCCGCCACTAGAGGAAAGCACTGGCAACCGAAATATTAGCAGGGGATGGTTGTTTTGCGGGGCCAACCCAAGAACCTTTTCAAAGTTAAAGCCATCGTGGGGATCGTAAAAAAAGCAGTTTTATGAGAGTTAGATGTAGGGCTTGGACTAGACCTGTTATAATGTGACAAACACACACCACTAGACAGGGTTGGGCAACCTCGAAAATTGGACAGTTTGGATCAAATTCATATTCAACCCTCACTCAACACAAATCTGGTAATCTCAAAGGAGGGGAACATACAAGAATTTTTCTATTACTGCTATTAAGAAAATAGAGTCTTTGTACAACCTCAAGAAACCTTTTCTTTGGAATTCATTACAACAATACTCACAATTTTCTAACTGTCTTTTTATAGTTGAAACAAACTTCTTACCATGTACTAGCAAATTGTTGAGCTTGAAATCAAGTCTGAACTCCTTTCCGCACAAAATAAAAGATTGAACTTGATATAACTTCTTTTTGCTAGAATCCTTATATTGATGGTTACTATGTCGATTTGCCTAGTACGACAACTCTGCTAGAGTTGGTTTAGATGCTATCGGCAAACATGAACCTGAAAGAAAAAATCATATTTGGGTGGGCCATCTTAGTACTTATTTACAATTTTGGTTCAGTGTCGTATCTAGTAAGCGCACGTATGGAGATGTGTGCTCATGTGCATCACGAAGGTCGAAACACGGAGTCACGCTCCAGCCGACGTAGGTGGACAGAAGATGCACGTGTATGTGCGTCCTCGCTACATCATGCATATTCCAACGGTTATCACACGGACACACGGTGAGTAAATAGCATAAAGCTACTAGTTTACAGGTTAGGGTTCCAAAAAACTACCACTCTTTTAATTTTCTCAGAAAGCTACCAAACGCGCGGTCCGCTGTTTTAAAAAACCCAAACCCGTGGTGATTAGCGATTTAACCATTTTTCTGACGGCCTGGGCCCATCTGTCAGCCCACGTGGCCACGCGCGCTCACGGCGCGGCAGTTCACGGCCGTTAGCCGACGCGGTCCGGTCGGAACCAAAGTAGGCTGTCGGGTTTCTTGTTCTCTCACTCCCCTCCTCTCCCCCTCCTCTCCCCCGCAGTGACCTAGTGGGCGATGGCGGCGACGCAGCCAAATCTCGTCGGCGGCGAGCGATTGAGCCAAGGCGGCACTGGCGAGGAGGGCGGTGGACCCTCAGAGGTGGACAAATGGCTAGACAGCTCGAGCTTCCCGGCGCAGCGGTCGCGGCAGCCATCACCGCCCGCGGCTCATGTGGATCCGGCGAGTTCAGATCCGGAAGTCCGCGCGGCCAGGGTAGTGGCGAAGCGCATCCACGCTGATCCAGCAGGCGGCCATCATTGGGCTTCGTCCTTTGGTGGAGTGAGGTAAGCACTACTCAATGTTTCTGGGTGCTTTAGTTCAAATTAGAAGAAAGTGCTACTGTATTTATGGGTCAATTTAATCCTACAGCTTAGATGATGCGAGTTGGGACTATAAGGCTACATTTTTAAGGAATAGATAATATGGAGAAAAAGTATTTAGTGTCCTCAGATATCAGTTATCTGACCATATTAGCATTGGTTGAGTTGGAGGGCTATGGAATGGATGCATTTCTAATTTATGTAAAGGAAGAGGGAAAGGGGCTGGAGGGTGTGGAGGCCCTGGATAGTGAGGAGGCATTAGAGGAAATGCTGGACTTATTTGTTGATAATAAGGTACTGAACATCAGTGTCAGAAAAGCTACTGATCCAAGCCCAGCAGATGAGGAACAGATCCCCATTGATCATGTTGGTGAACCTGTTGTTTACAGAGTTTCACAAGAAGGTGTTCTGTACCCTGCCCCTGATGATCCCTACATAAACACACAACAAAGCAGCAATTTTAATAAGGGGAAAAAAGTTGTGGAAGAAGAAGATGTAGAAGAAGCAGGAGATGAAGAAGAAGAAGAAGTACCAGAGGAAGAAGATGAAGTTGAAGATGACAAATCATCTTCAGATTTTGAGTTCTTTAGGGGTGATTACAGAGGGGAGAAAATTTCTTACAAAGCTTGGTGTAGGGGTGAAGATGAGACTGGCACTGATACTGCAGAGCACTTCTGTGCAGCTAACTCAGAACCTTCTGAGTTTTGGGAGGAAGAACCAGTTGTTTCTGAAGATGAACAAGTAGAGGATCCTGGCATAAGTGATCCTGGTACTGTAACTACAAATGCAGCCAAAAAGCTTAAGCCAGTTAGAAAACCTGGCCCAACTAGCAAGTCTCACAGTGAGCCTGAGCACATCAAGTTTGAAGATTATGTCCCTGAAGCTCTAACTTCTCCTCGCTGCCATACACTTCATTCAGCAGCTCAGCAACAACAAGCTCAAGCTTTGCCTTCTCCTTCTTAAGAACATCTCTGTCAACTTCAACATCCTTCATAGCCTTCCTAGTGTTCTTGATGATATCAGCTTGGCTCTGCAAAATGCACCTCTGCTCTTTTGCAAGTTTGAGCTTTTCCATCTACACCTCCAACATGGCTTTCTCCTCTAGCTCCTTCTTCTTCTTCTCAAGTTCTTCCTCCTCCACTTGTTTCTTGTCCACCCTACCATCCTGCCAATCAAACATCTTCGATACATCATCAACAAGCTTGGTGTACTCAATGCAAAGCTTGTCATTTTCAGTCCTCAGCTTGGCCAACTCCCTTTCATGTTCACTCTTAAGCCTGGCCAACTCCTGCTCAAAATTCTCCTTGTCCTGTACCCTTCCAAAGTTCTGCTCATGGAACATCTCCCATAGCTTGCACAAATATCTCTGAAGAACAGTTGGCCAAGGCCCATCAACCCACTCTGTAACACCACAATTCACACCATTTTCCTGCATTTGTAAATGCGAAAAGTTATTACAATGCCATTAGTAAGTTTCCAAAGTGGCAAAAATACATATGTGTCTGTCATATCAAACAAACTGCTGCATCATATCAAACATCACTGAACATCCATAGCAGAAAACTTAATTGGCATCTAACCTGGACTGGGCAGCCATAGAAACGCCTCCCTGTTACAGGCCCTTCAAAAGCAACACGCTTAATAGGCCTCAGTTGGTGCAGAATGCACTTGGGATGAGCAAGCTCAAGTTGGCCACAGAAAAGGGGCTCCACAGTGGTGTCTGGTTCCTCCTGCAACCATAATAACCAACAAAAACTGGTTTCAATCTGCACTCAATACCAGAATCAACTTGCACTGTTCATTAAATCCCCAAATCAGCATGAACCCTAACACTGTACAGAGATGAACCCTAGGTTACCTAAATCCTACAATCAAACCGCACCCTCCACTAATCAAGAACAATATCACACACACAACAACAACACTACACTAAGCAACATCCATGGCTGTAGCCTAAGCTACTAGCACCTAACCCTAACCCTAACCCTAGGTGGCAAAGAACTTACCATAAGTCTCAGTCCATGCTGACAGCCTCGCACTCCTCCTCCGAGCTGGTTTCCTCGCCGTTCCAGGAAGGCATTGCGGCAAGGAGGTCGACGGCCACCGGCCTCGAAGACGGCGCGCGGCGGCGAGCTCGTACTGGAGCAGGGGAGTGAGAGCAGGGGAGTGAGCGAGCAACGAGAGAGTGAGCGAGTGTGTGATCCCGACCGACCGAGCGGGTATATTTACCCCACTTCCGACCGGGCCGGTCGGCTAACGGCCGTGAACTGCCCCGCCATGAGCGCGCGTGGCCACGTGGGCTGACAGATGGGCCCAGGCCGTCAGAAAAACGGTTAAATCGTTAGTCACCGCGGGTTTGGGTTTTTTGAAACAGCGGACCGCGCGTTTGGTAGCTTTCTAATAAAATTAAAAAAGTGGTAGTTTTTTGGAACCCTAACCTGTAAACTAGTAGCTTTATGCTATTTACTCACACACGGTCAATCGAGCATGCAGTAGTGTCAAAATTAAAGAGCAAACAAAAGGTTTTCTCTGATCATCAACTACTAGATCGAACCGTCAACACGTAGACGTACCACGCAAGCAGAAGCAACTCACGAACGCACGCTTAGGATTTCAGGATGACGCACGTACTACTGCTGCTTCGGCGGCGGCGGCGGCGCTGGGGTGGCCGTCGTCGGGCCCTGCTTCTGCAGGAGACGCTGGTCTTCTGCTTCCTGCAGGCGCGCGATGACGGCGTGCAGCAGGCCGATGGTCTGCTCCTGCCTCATCGCGGTGGCCTCCATCCTCCTCAGGGCCTCGCCCTGCCTCCGGATGGTCTCCTCCTGCTTGCGGGCGTTCTCCCGGATGGACTCCTCCAGCCGCGCCTTGTGGCGAGCGTCGGCGGTGGCCTTGGGCAGGAGGTCGACGACGTGCCTCGCCACCGGGCGCGGCAGCACCGACTCCACCATCGCCTCCAGCTCCCACTCGCTGCTCTTCTTCCACCCCCACCAGAACCCCACCGGCACGCCCGTCAGGAACCACTTCGCCCTGATCATGGCCATCGAGACCGATCTTGATGGATGTGCGACGGTGGGTCTAGCTCTATTAATCTCTCTCCGATCTACGGGCCTAGCAAAAGAAAACACACGATGGATATGTTCTGGATATATAGGGAGCGTGTGAATATCGAGATGTTTGCTAGGGTTAGTTGTCTGGCCCGCGCACGTATGAGGCATGCGCGGCTTGGGTTACAAGATGTACTCTAGAGGTCGAACGTACGTACGCGTACACAAACCATCAATTTTTTTTTTCTTTGAGAAATACACAAACCATCAAACGAAGGATCGTTTCGGGTGCGGCCGGCCTCCATACGTGCTTAGCAAGTTTTTTTTTTTTTTGCAAGCGCTACGCCTTGGCCGGCTGATTTTTTGGCAAAGATCGAGTCACGAAATCCTTCGGTATGATCGAACGGAAGTTCGAATGCAGCATTGATCATGTCGACAGGCCTGCCGAAAACACCCCCCCTCCTCAGAGTCGCTCTCTCAAGGGCGACTCAGGGGCGACCTAGGGTTCCTCTGCGCCGCCGCCTTCCTGTCCCCATCCACCTCGCCATTGCCGGAGGCGGTCGTTGGGGCCCCCGTGCGGCTGCCTGTGAGGGCGGCGGTGAGGCCTTTGGCCGCTCCTTTCGGTGGTGAGGGCCCGGATTTGAGGCGCGGGGAGACCCTGTGCTCCCCTCATCAGATTTGAGGCGTTCCGGTCCGCTCGTGATGCATGTCTTCCGGCGTGTCACATCCTGATTTTCATACCACGTCATTTAAGTTAATTAAGCGTGAAAATTTGAACCAACAAAAACTTTTGTGTGATTTGGCTTCATTCTGATTTGAGTTCTATTACTATTTTGAAAGTGCTCTTAAAACTTAAATTCCCCAAGTCGCATGCTCCATCTCATTGATCCAAAACTTTGTCCAATGATCATACCATGTGTATAGGACATAAAAGTATTTTCTTACAAAAGTAATTTGGCTAAAAAGTATTTTTTAAATTAGGTTTTCATAAAACCCCCGAGTTAAGGCTTGAACAACAAGTACTTAATTTAGGGTGTGAAAGATCTTTCAAAAGCTATATTTGACTCCTATTAGATATAGGACTCCCAGAAACCACAAAAATATTATTTTAAAATTTATTTTTCTATTTTATTTAAAGGCTTTTTCTTAAGGCTAGAAATTGTCTTTAATAGGTCAAAATTATTTTATTATTTCACAAACATTTTAGAAAACTTAGGGAAGCTCATTGGACATATATTGTCCATATATAAGAGTTTCAACACATGGTGATGGTCAAAACATTGGTCAAAACCCTCAATTACCCTTTCTAGATATTTCAAGCTTTTGAAATATTTACAAAGGAATTTTTCTCCAATAAATCCAGGAAAATTCTATCATGTCACAAATGCCATATTTGGTGATATTGCCACCAAAACACCTTCTGCATTTCCAAGTTTGATCAACTTTACATTGCCAAACATGTCCAAATGAGCTCAAACTTGGTACACATGTTCAAATGGTCTAATAATTCACCTATGCCAAGTGGTGCATCAAGGAGAACAACTTAACCTCGTTAAATCTTGCCAAAACAATTTCTTCCCATTTCTAGGGTTTGAAAAAGTTACATTGGCAACTTTCTCCAAACGAGCTCAAATTTTTACCACATTGTCAAATGATCATGAGAATCACCCCTATCAAGTGGCACAAGAAGGAGATGAGTAATTCTAGATCAAACCCACATCAAGCACCTTGTGTCATTTTGCAAAAATCACCATTTTGACCCCTTTCCACTATTCTCCATTGGCTCAAAATTTTACCAAAACTGACTCTGGTTACCTTCTATCTCCAGTAAGTTTTTCTTTCCCATGGCTCAATCATTGGGGGGGGGGGGTGAAAACCCCATTTTTCTTCTCTGGACAACAAGTGTTCCTTCTCTCTCTCTACTCCCCCCTCCACCCTAGAGGCATCCCAGAGCATCCAAGGATTTCCCCTCCTTGTTTACCCCCCCCCTAGAACCACTAGACACAAAAGGGCACGCCCATGACACTAAAGTAATGACATGGCATGCCAAGCTCATGCTCTGGAGCACACTACAGTGCTCTCCCGCACTGTAGCACACCCATTTCGAGGCTCCCCGTCGACCTTGGGCACCAGGATCATGTCCCCCAAGACCGCCGCGATGTCCCCTACACGCCACAATGTAGGGCCCCTCCTCCCTTGCCCTCCTACTCCCCCTGCAGAGCTCACCCGAGCGCTGCCCGTGAGCTCCGTCCATGGTGCGCCTCGGCATGGCTATTTAAAGCCTCCCCTAGTGCCCCTTCGGACGTGCTCTGCTCTCTCTCTCTCCCATACACCTCTTGGAGCAGACCACTCCCCCTCCCGTGCCTTCTCCCACCTCATACTACAGCCATTGTCGCCTCGGCCCGTGCTCAAATTGGAGCTATCCATAGCTCTCTCTCTCTCCCCTAGCCACTCATGTACCCTCACATCTCCACCATGAAGTCCCCCATCACCACCATTCTTCCCCGAGACATCATGCGCTCGAGGCCAATGATGGCCGACGGCCTCCTCCACGACCATCCAAGCCGGCAGTACTAGATATTGCATTATAACCGATGGTCAAATCACGGCGGATATTTTTTTATCACCGTCAACTATTACTAAAACCGACAGTACATCGTCGGCCATCTCCCATTGGCCTTGCTTCGTTGGCCATTACAGTAATGGCCGATGGTACAGTCGGGCAATCTTGTCACCTACGGTAGTAAGCCGACGTGAGCCATCGGGCATGTTACTGTGACTTGCTCGCTCATCTTAGCCTGACGACATTTATACCCGATGGTTCCTCGTCGGACATTTACTCTCCTACGGTTATTGCTTCCCGTCGGTTTTCAAAATAGTCAACGGTACATTTGTCCCACTGGACTTAGTTATGCCCATGAGGAGAACCAAACCGTCAGCTTATTAGATGGTCGACAGTGTATACCGCCTTTCAGGAAACCTGTTAGTCGAGGGTGAGCGAACACTGCCAGGAAACCTGTTAGTTGAGGGTGAGCAAACACCGTCGACTTATAAATTCACCAACGGTCTGAAGTACCCCACTGGCGATCATTAGACTTTTATAGCCAATCATCGTCATCATCATCGCCATCGCCATAGTCATCCTCATCTCCATGGTCCTCATATTCCCCATAGCCATAGTGATCATAGTGCTCATCACCATACAAATCACCCTCGCCATAGTTATCATATCCCCCATTGCCATAGTTGAAAGTGCGTTATATCGACTAGAGGGGGGTGAATGGGTGATTTTTACAAATTCGTCACTGAGGAAATTCTAGGTGAAGAATTTCCTAAGCAACGACACACTAGCAGTGGAATAAATACTTAGGTACAAGCATAACAGAGCAGTAGCATAGTCATCATGATGAAATGAAAACAAGCTCAGAGTAGAAGTAGCGTGAAAATAGAATAAGCAGGCTGAAGACAAAGTGACTGAAGAATAGAGTTGAGGAAATAGAGAAAGTCTCCAGTCAAAGCCTTCAAACAGTAATGATTAGGTTCATCAACACATGAACGAGGAAATGAAAAAGTTGAGGAAATAGAACCAGTAGCTTGGTGAAGATGATGATTTGGTAGACCAGTTCCAACTGTTGTGACAGTTGTATGTCTGGTTGGAGCGGCTGGGTATTTAAACCTAAGGACACACAGTCCCGAACACACAGTCCTCACCGTATTCTCCTTGAGCTAAAGTCACACAGACCTCGCCCAATCACTCGTGGTAAGTCTTCAGGTGACTTCCAAACCTTCACAGACTTGGTCACCTGGCAATCCACAATTCCTCTTGGACGCTCTAGACCATGATGCCTAACCGTCTAGAGGATGCACAGTCCTCAAAGGTAACAAGCGTCGGTTCAACATAGGAACAATCTATTTAGTGATGCCCAATCACTTTGGGTTTTAGGTGTTTGGGTTTTGGGTTTTCCTCACTTGATGATTTTCGCTCAAAGTCCTCTAAGGATGGGATGCTCTCAATGACAAGTGTCAGTTTTTCTCGGAGCAGCCAACCAACTAGTGGTTGTAGGGGGTGGCTATTTATAGCCGAGGGAGCAACCCGACATGATAAGACATAAATGCCCTTCAATGATATGACCGTTAGGTGGGTAGGATATTTTGGACAGCTGGCGCGTAGCACAGCAACGGTCAGAAATTTGAGCTCTCAAATTCCTCAGGGCTATCATGTTCCTCACTATGTAGGCAATCTGCACTAGCGAATTCCTAACTCCTCAGTCAGAACAAATTCATCAAAGAACAGAAGATCTTCATCTCTGTCACAGAAGAAATTGACTGAACTGTATGAGACTTCCAATGGCTTCACTCAAAAGGATTGGGTAGGTGTAGGCTTTGAGATGAGCATCACTTGGAAAGTGTTTCCTTAGTATTACCTCGACCCTCTTTAACAGTACGGTGTTTCCTATGACTCAAGAAAGAGAAAATAAAACTATGAAAACAAAAGTCTTCACGCTTCATAGTCCGCGCATGAACATCCAAGTCTTTAAGGTCACACCAATTTCTTCACTTTCAAAGTCTTCAAGAAAACCAAAGTCTTCAGCTGAAGACATACATTTTTAGGGGTCGACTTTCATCATAAATATCAAACTCCTCATCGACTTATAGAGCCTGTGTACAGTCACAAACACATTAGTCCCTTAACCTATAAGTCTTCAATACACCAAAATCACTAAGGGGCACTAGATGCACTTACAATCTTCCCCTTTTTGGTGATTGATGACAAATAGGTTAAGTTTTCAACGGGGATAAACATATGAAGTGTAAATGCTAATATTGAGGAATTTGATTGCAAGATATATAAGAACTCCCCCTGAAGATGTGCATATTCGAGGAATTTGCTTTGGATAGCAAATGCACATTGTAGAGTAATATCATGGAGATCTCCCCCTATATCTTGTAATTCATACACGCATTTGATATATGATATGAAGAATTTGAAATGCATGATGAAATATGGTGTCTGACGAAATTTATCATGCATGCATTAAGGTACTTGAGGAAATAAGCATGCAGAAAGCAGTCAAAAGTATGAGAGCACCATAGGACTTAAGTTTACAACTCATCAAAGCAAACACCTCAGAAGAGCAAGAGTTGTAACTTAACAAAAAAACACCATATAATAGAGACCTGCTTGAAGACTAACTCAAATTACTCCCCCTTTTTCATCAAATTGACCAAAAGGGACGAAAAATGAGGACTAACGCCCCTGAAGAATATCATCATGATGTCGATGGAGGAGCGCTAGCATTGCTGGGGTCGTCTGTTGGTGTAGGGCCTACCGCAGTGTCGATCAAATCTTCAGCTTCATCCATCTCGCGCGATGAAGAATATGAACTGGCGACCAGCTGAGGAACTTTGACCTTCTTGAATTTCTTCGAAGGAGGCTGAGACCAGTCAAAGTCCTGTTGGAACTCCATTTCCTTGAGTTCTTCAGCACTATAGAGATGTGAAAGAATAGCCCAAGTGCGGTCAAAGACTTGATGCAGATAATGGTGATTCTTCTTCACAATGTTTTGAGTGACTGTCATGTTCTGAAGAATTGCACCAAACTGACGGTTGACCCACTTGTGATTTCGATCAACTTTCTGGTGAAGACTGAGGATAAGCTCACGATCAGTCATTACACGCGGAGCAGTGGCTTGAGGATTTTGCTTTGAAGCTTTGGCGGCAGAATCTTGTGTTGCAGAATCATCATTGGTAGAATATGAGGCAGGCTTGCGAAACTGACCATCCAATGGACAAGTGCCTTCTTCAATAATAGCTGCTTTGTCCTTCTCATCAGCCAAGGAAATATTCTTTTGAGGACTTCAATAGGTGGCAAATAGCTGGGATGATTTTGAAAATCAGCCTTGTAATGAATTGAAGACCTTGATCTGATGAATTTCATGATCCAAGGAGCATAAGGCTTCAACTCAAAAGGTGACAGAGTAGCATTGGCCAAAGTCCTCATGAAGAAATCGTGGTAGTTGATAGGAATACCGTGCATGATATTGAAAAACAGATTCTTCATGATGCCAACAACCTCTTCTTCATTAGAGTTGTGGCCCTTGATGGGACTGAGGGTTTTGCTCAAGATGTGATACACTGCCCTTGGCACATAGAGTAATTCCTTCACGAGGAATGTGGTCGTTGGAGCTTCGCCAGCCTTCAAAGGCTTCAACAACACTTGCATCAAATTATTGGAGAGTTCAGATTCCTCATAGAGGAGCAGTGCACCTTTAGTGGGAGGACTGAGGACGGCGTGAAGCAATTCAGAGGCCGGTGCTTTGTAATGAGTATTTTCAGTCATCCAGTCAATCACCCATGAATTCACATCTTGCACATTCCAGTGAGGTGTAGTGTTGCGTACAATTGAAGAATGAGTTCTTCATTCCAGTCACAGATGTCAGTGCAGAAGTTTAATAGCCCAGCGTCATGAAGAACACTCAGGACGGGTTGGAAGCAAGGAAGTGATTCCATATTCACGTGAGGAATTTGCTGATGCTCAAATACCTTGTCCTTGTCAAATAGGATCAAAGAATAAAAGTTCATCTGACTGGCTATCCAGAAGCGCTTGCGTCGAAGTCTTGTAGAGTATATGGGATTGTAATCCATGAAGAAATGACGCTCAACAAAGAAATCATCAGCCTTGATTTTCTGCTTTTTTGAATGAGGATTTTGTGGCTTGGGCTAAAGATTAACAACTGAAGTCTTCACAACCTCTTGTTACACAACCTCTGGAGCCACAGACAGAGGAATTTCAGCGACAGATTCATCAGCAACAGTCTTGGCCTCCATTTCTTCAACATTAGTAGTTGGAGCTTCTTCAGGAATAGAATGAAGTGAAGCTTGACATTCTTCAGATCCAGTATGAATTTCTTCAATTTGAACTGGGGACTGAGGAATTTGATGTAGAGGAGTGAAGGAAATATGCCCTAGAGGCAATAATAAAGTTATTATTTATTTCCTTATTTCATGATAAATTTTTATTATTCATGCTAGAATTGTATTAACCGGAAACATAATACATGTGTGAATACATAGACAAAAATAGTGTCACTAGTGTGCCTCTACTTGACTAGCTCGTTAATCAAAGATGGTTAAGTTTCCTAACCATAGACATGAGTTGTCATTTGATTAACGGGATCACATCATTAGGAGAATGATGTGATTGACTTGACCTATTCTGTTAGCTTAGCACTTGATCATTTAGTATGTTGCTATTGCTTTCTTCATGACTTACACATGTTCCTATGACTATGAGATTATGTAACTCCCGCTTACCGGAGGAACACTTTGTGTGCTACCAAACGTCACAATGTAACTGGGTGATTATAAAGGTGCTCTATAGGTGTCTCCAAAGGTACTTGTTGAGTTGACGTATTTCAAGATTAGGATTTGTCACTCCGATTGTCGGAGAGGTATCTCTGGGCCCTCTCATTAATGCACATCACTATAAGCCTTGCATGCAATGTAGCTAATTAGTTAGTTATGGGATGATGCATTACATAACGAGTAAAGAGACTTGCCGGTAACGAGATTGAACTAGGTATTGAGATACTGACGATCGAATCTCGGGCAAGTAACATACCGATGACAAAGGGAACAAAGTATGTTGTTATGCGGTTTGACCGGTAAAGATCTTTCATAGAATATGTGGGAGCCAATATGAACATCCAGGTTCCACTCTTGGTTATTGACCGGAGACGTGTCTCGGTCATGTCTACATAGTTCTCGAACCCGTAGGGTCCGCACGCTTAAAGTTCGATGACGGTTATATTATGAGTTTATGTGTTTTGATGTACCGAAGGTAGTTCAGAGTCCCGGATGTGATCACGGACATGACGAGGAGTCTCGAAATGGTCGAGACATAAAGATCGATATATTGGACGACTATATTTGGACACCAGAATGGTTCCGGGTGAGATTGGGACAATACCGAAGCACCGGGAGGATATCGGAACCCCCAGGGAGGTATATGGGCCTTAATGGGCTTTAGTGGAAAGGAGGGGAAAGGAACAAGGGAGGGGGTTCCCCCCAAGCGCAATCCGAATTGGGAGGGCCCCCCTTTCCTTCCTCCCTCCTTCCTCTTCCTTCCCTCTCCCTCTCCAAATAGGAAAAGGAGGAGTCCTACTCCCGGTGGGAGTAGGACTCCCCCCCTTGGGCGTGCCTCCTCCTCCTGGCCGGCTCTCTCCTCCCCTCGTTTATATACGGAGGAGGGGGGCACCCCATAGACACAACAATTGATCCCTTGGATCTCTTAGCCGTGTGCGGTGCCCCCTCCACCATAATCCACCTCGATAATATCATAGCGGTGCTTAGGCGAAGCCCTGCGTCAGTAGAACATCACCATTGTCACCATGCCGTTGTGCTGACGGAACTCTCCCTCAAAGCTCAGCTGGATCGGAGTTCAAGGGACGTCATCAAGTTGAACGTGTGCAGAACTCGGAGGTCCCGTGCGTTTGGTACTTGATCGGTCGGGTCTTCAACATATGACTACATCAACCGTGTTGTGCTAACGCTTCCGCTTTCGGTCTACGAGGGTACGTGGACACACTCTCCCCTCTCGTTGCTATGCATCACCATGATCTTGCATGTGCGTAGGAATTTTTTTGAAATTACTATGTTCCCCAACAAGGAGTGGTCAATGGTGAATTGGGATGATGTCTTTCCCAATAATCATCATTCAGAACTGGTGTAGTAGACCCAAGGTCCACATGCTCATCTTCTTCATCAATTTCTTCAACGCCTGCCTCTTCAGCTGTGAACTGAGGCATGGGCGATGATACCAGCGGAGTTGAAGGGATATTTTCCACTTCAATTTCTTCATCCAACTGCTCTGAAGTAGCAGCAGAGGGATTTTCTTCATCACTGTCATCTGGAATGACATATTCCTCACCAAAGGGAACAAAATCCTTTGATGGCATGCTTGAGAGAGGAACAACATCGATGGGATTGGTGAATGAACTTGTCAAAGTCTTCACTTTCTTGGGAGCTGAAGACTCTAAAGTTGCAGATGCTTTCATTTTCTTCACTGTTGCCCTCTCTGCAGCTTTGGTCTTCTTCGGTTATGATGCAGAAGGAAGGTTGATACTTTTCATCTGTGATGACTTTGCAGGAGGAGCAGATGAAATTGGCTCAATATCTTAAGGCACAACTGATGCAGTTGCCCTGGTAGGTTCAGATTCTTCAGGCACAGCAGCAGATTCTTCAGCTGACATCGGTTGTTCTGCAGGTGCAACATTGGGGGTTGCCCTGACAGGTTCTTCACGAGATGGAATTTCTTTAGTATCCCTAGTACTCTCAGTTTCTTCAATAGTCTGATTTTCATCAGCTATGCTAGCATTTTCTTCAGTAGGCTGAGCATCAGCTTCAGTCTTGAAACCCTTCACCATTGTGACGAGTCTGACTTTGGCGCCTAGCCAATCTGCATGGTATGCGTCAAATTCATCACTGAGTGCTTTGATCTTAGTTTGCAGAGTCACAAGTTCTTCAAGAGACATGTGTACAACATTCTTCTTTAGAAAATGCTCCTTCTTCTACTGAGCTTTCTTCACTTGCTCGGCCTTCTCAAATTTCCACTTCTCTTCATTTATGAAGGCAGTCAATGATGAGGATACAGACCCAGGGTAGGGTCATAGACCTGACCTATACGCCCTACCCAAGGTCACTACCCTAGAAGCAAAGAAGTCCAAGAGACAACAAAGAACCTCCAGTCAAAGGTGTCGAGTGCACTCCACTGGACCAATCATGTCACTCGGGTATCCCTCCTACTTGAGTCACTCGACCATACAAGGAATCACTCGACCTACTGAAGACTAGGAGTCACTCAGCACTGCAACGGTCAGGCGTTCACTCTGTAGTCTTTAAGATCATTAACAGCACTTATGACTGGCATTACCAGTAACGCCCCATCTTTATGTACATTGAACTCCTTGTAATGATGGATGGCTGGGGTCCTGGCGCACTCTATATAAGCCACCCCCTCCTATGACACAAGGGTTCGCACCCCCTGTAACACCACACACATATAATCCAGTCGACCGCCTCCGGGCACCAAGACGTAGGGCTTTTACTTCCTCCGCGAAGGGCCTGAACTTGTAAATCTTGTGTGTACACCTTCACCATAGCTGAGATCTTGCCTCTCCATACCTACCCCCCTTTCTACTATCTGTCTTAGAACCATGACAGTTGGCGCCCATCGTGGGGCTGGTGTCTCAGCGACTTCTTGGTGAAGTTGTGATTTTTCCGATCCCCATCATCATGGTGTCTGGCAGTGGATTGGCCGAGGGCCGCGAGATTCGTCTCGGCGCGCTTGTCTTCATCATCGTCGACTCCGCCTGGCTCCAGGATGCTCCCCTGGACATCGAGGCGCTCACTGTCCAAGGAGCGATGCACTTTCGCGCGTGCATACGCGGTGTCCTTCTCCGGTAGCCGTCGACCCAGTATCGGCCGGCTCCCGTAGTGTCTTCTCTCCCCGCCGTTCGCTGTTGCAAGCGATCCGGTCGGTCGCGGCTTCAGCGGTGGGTGAAACATGCGGTGGCTCGTCATTCGGCCACCCATCAAGTCGTGACAATTGAGCCTGACGAAACTCTCTACAGCCTGTTCGACCTGTCGACTGGCTCCATCGAGACTGCATCCGAGTGCGACAACAGCGACCCTGCGGCTGAAGTTTTGATGGTCAACGGACCACGTAGTCCTCCTGGCTTCCACCGCCATGACGGCGGTGATGGTGGCAGTGATCTGTCACGCGTTCACAAGGAGTACCGTCCTGAAACTCTCTCTTCACAGCAAAGAGAAGAACTTCGTCGCCGCAACATGGATGCCCTCCACACGCCCATTGTTGGAGAAACCCCCAAGGCTTGGGCCTTGGAGGAGGTACGCCTGGCTAATTTGGCTGAGCACACTTGACTGGAGAACCTCCAGCATGCACTCGACGAGCGTGCTTGAGAGCGGATTCCTGAGTCCAGTCAACGACAACTTTTTCCGCCTCCACCTAAGGTATACCGCACTCCGATTCAAAATCTCACAACTGTGGCCCGAATAGCAGAGTCAATTCACCCTTCCCAGTCAAAGGCTGGCAGAGGTTTGATGCAGATCCGGGCCTTACTTCGGGCAGCGGGGGAACAGAACACTGTAGTGTCCCAGTCACGGAATAGGATTCATAGCAGATCCGTGGTGGCAGATATAGTTCAGTCAGCTCATAGCCCAAGATTGCCCCTGCGGCGTGAAGGTCGTGGGCGTCAGCAGGATCAGTACAGGAATCATGGGCAGTATGATCACCGACTCGGTCGCGACGACCATCGTCGAGTGCCCACACCTCCTCCGAGGAGTGGATCATACGTGCCTCGGCAATACGATGACAGACGCCTTCACAGTGGCAAGTGTAGAGTACCGGTCGACCCAAGAGAGCCGGGCTTTGATGCGAGATCTATTCTCGTTCAAGGTCTAGTCGACTGGAACAGAGCACACAGAGAGGACCTTGACAGAGATTGTCCGACTGGCAGCAGAGTTCATGTTCCGGGTCCAGAATGTTTCAATAGAGCCATTAGGGCTGCAGTGATTCCTCCCAACTTCAGGTTGGCGACTGGAGTCAGCAAATTCACTGGAGAGTCCAAGCCTGAAACTTGGCTTGAGGATTACTGAGTGGCTGTGTAGATTGGTGGTGGAAATGATGAAGTGGCCATGAAGCATCTTCCTTTGATGTTGGAAGGGTCAGCCAGAGCATGGTTAACTCAGTTAGCCCCGGGCAGCATATTTAGTTGGGAGGAGCTTGCTCAAGTATTTGTCAGAACTTTTGAGGGTACTTGCAAGCGGCCAGCAGGGTTAACAGAATTGCAGCATTGCGTGCAGAAGCTGAGTGAGACTCTAAGGGATTACATTCAGAGGTGGACCACTTTGCATCACACAGTGGAAAATGTATGTGAGCATCAAGCAGTGTGTGCCTTCAAGGAAGGCGTTAAATATCGAGAGCTGGTCCTGAAGTTCGGTCAGACTGGAGATATGTCTCTGACTCGGATGATGGAAATAGCCACCCGGTACGCTACGGAGAGGAAGAGGATCGACTCCACAGCAAAAAGGGTAACCGGTCGGCCAAGACGCCGGTGGAGGCAATACCAATCGGAAACAGAAACGTAAGGCTGAGCCAGCAGCGCCTGGTGAAATTGCAGCAGTAGTTGAAGGAAATTTTAAAGGAAAGCCTAAGGGGCCCTGGACCCCTAAGAAGGTAAAGGATCAAGCGGGAAATGACGTGTTGGATTTACCGTGTCACATTCATACGAAGAAGGATGAAGAGGGTAATCTGATTTATCCTAAACACACCACTCGGTAATGTCGACTCCTGATCCACCAATTCCAAGGGAAACAACCCAGTGAAAAGGAAAAAGAGTCGGACAAAGACGAGGACGAAGAGGAGGATGATGGTTATCCTAAGGTCAATTCCACCCTGGTGATTTTTGCTGATGTTGAGAGCAAAAGTCGATTGAAAGTTATCAACAGAGAAGTAAATATGGTTGCTCCGGCGATGACGACCACATACCTGAAATGGTCACAAACAGCCATCACATTCGACCAGTCTGATCACCTGGCACATATAGCCACCCCTGGGAGGCAAGCATTGGTGGTCGACCCAGTGGTTGAAGGCACTCGACTGACCAAAGTGCTAATGGATGGTGGTAGCGGCCTGAATATCCTTTATGCTGAAACCTTGAAGGGGATGGGCATTCCGATGTCCAAGCTTAGCAAAAGCAATATGAGTTTTCATGTCATTAGCCCTGGAAAGAAAGCCAAATCACTCGGCCAGATCGCCCTTGACATGGTTTTTGGTGATTCCAAGAATTACCGTAAGGAAAAGTTGACATTTGAAGTAGTGGATTTCCAGAGTGCTTATCATGCTATTCTGGGTTGGCCTGCCTATGCGTGTTTCATGGCTCGGCCGTGTTATGTGTACCTCAAGCTCAAGATGCATGGCCCCAGGGGTGTGATCACAGTCACTGGCAATCGGCAGAAGGCAGAGGAATGCTTCCAGAAGGGTTCCAAAATCGCCGAAGCACAAATGGCAGCAGTTGAATTACAAGAATATCAGAAAAATGCAGATCCAAATAGGAAGAAGCGCTCATCCAGTTCCTCCGTGAGAACTGGGACATCTTTGCATGGAAACCTTCTGACATGCCAGGTGTACCCAGGGAGCTGGCTGAGCATCATTTGCGTGTTGATCTGAAGGCAAAACCCATCAAAGAGCACCTTCGACGGTCCGCCGTGTAGAACAGAAAAGCGATTGGCGAGGAAGTGGCTCAGCTCCTAGCAGCAGAGTTCATCCGAGAGATCTACCACTCCGAGTGGCTTGCCAATGTGGTCATGGTCCCTAAGAAGGACGATTCACTTCATATGTGCATCGATTTCAAGCATATCAATCGGGCCTGCCGAAAGATCATTCCCTTTCCCCCGCATCGATCAGATTGTTGACTCAACTGCGGGGTGTGAGCGCTTGTCTTTTCTAGATGCATATTCTGGGTATCATCAGATCCGACTGTACGGTCCCGATGAAATAAAAATATCTTTTATCACCCCATTCGGGTGATTTTGTTATATCACCATGCCGTTTGGTCTCAAAAATGCTGGCGCCACATTCATGATGATGATTCAGAAGTGCCTGCTCACTCAAATCGGTCGGAATGTGGAAGCACACATGTATGATATTGTGGTCAAGTCACGTAAAGGTTCCAACCTGCTGACCGACCTTGCAGAAACCTTTGCCAATCTAAGAAGGTATGATATCAAGTTTAATCCGTCGAAGTGCACATTCAGAGTCCTAGGTGGAAAGCTACTCGGTTTCCTCGTTTCTGAATGAGGGATCGATGCGAACCCAGAGAAAGTCGGTGCCATCCTCCGAATGAAACACCCTGTGCGTATGCATGATGTTTAGAAGTTTACTGGTTGTTTGGCCGCCTTGAGTTGATTCATTTCTCGTCTCGGTGAAAAGGCTTTACCTCTTTACCGATTGATGAAGAAATCTGATAAGTTCGAGTGGACTGATGAAGCTGACGCAGCATTTGCAGAGCTCAAAACCCTGCTTTCCACCCAGCCGGTGCTTGCTGCACCAATTAGCAAAGAGCCTTTACTGCTTTACATTGCATCCACTGGACAAGTCGTCAGTGCAGTACTCACGGTCGAGCGGGAAGAAGAAGGAAAAACCTATAAAGTTCAGCGCCCAGTGTATTATCTCTCCGAAGTTCTGACTCCATCCAAGCAGAGATATCCGCATTATCAGAAGCTTGTTTATGGAATCTACATGACCATGAAGAAGGTTGCACACTATTTCTCTGATCACTCCATTACAGTCGTCAGTGATGCACCATTATCTGTAATTCTGAACAACAGAGATGCAACTGGTCGAGTGGCAAAATGGGCGATTGAACTCCTTCCATTGGATATCAAGTTTGAGGCAAAGAAAGCTATCAAGTCCCAAGCAATTGCAGATTTCCTTGCCGAGTGGATTGAGCAGCAACTGCCGACTCAAGTTCACTCGGAACATTGGACCATGTTCTTCAATGGCTCCAAGATGCTGAATGGTTCCGGTGCTGGGCTAGTATTGGTATCCCCCCGGGGAGACAAGCTCAGCTATTTTCTCCAGATTCATTTTGATTCCTCCAACAATGAAGCTGAATATGAAGCACTTTTATATGGGTTGCGTATGGCCATTTCACTCGGCGTCCGTTGCCTCATGGTCTACGGTGATTCAGATTTGGTGGTTAATCAAGTGATGAAAGAGTGGGATGTTAGGAGCCCAGCTATGACTGGTTATTGCAACACAGTAAGAAAGTTGGAAAAGAAGTTTGAGGGATTGGAGCTTCACTATATACCCCGACTGAAAACCAAGCGGCAGATGAATTGGCAAAGATTTGATCCAAGAGAGATACCATTCCTAGCAATGTGTTTTTGGAACATATTCACTCACCTTCAGTTTAGAAAGATCCTTTCACCGAAGAGCCCCCGTAGCCTAAGAGTGCCACAGATCTGACTGAAGTCAAAGTCCCAGCCGTGGTCGACTTGGTCATGGAGTTTTTGGTCATCACTCCCGACTGGACAATGCCATATATTGCATACATTCTTAGGAAAGAACTTCCAGAGGATGAAGAAGAGGCTCGACAGATTGTCCGATGATCCAAAGCCTTTACTATGATAAGAGGACAGTTGTTTAGAGAAAGTGTATCTGGAGTCAGCCAGAAATGTATCACGCCAGAAGAAGGCCAAATGATCCTCAATGATATTCACTCGGGGACCTGTGTTCACCATGCGTCCTCGCGGACCATCGTGGCCAAAGCATACCGAGCCGGATTTTACTGGCCTCATGCCAATGAGATGGCAAAAGAAATAGTAGACAAATGTGAAGGCTGCCAGTTTTACTCCAACATGTCCCATAAACCCACGTCAGCTCTGAAGACTATTCCACTCGTCTGGCCTTTTGCTGTCTGGGGGTTAGATATGGTTAGACCTCTGAGGGCTGGCAGGAGTGGCTTTACCCATGTGCTCGTAGCAGTCGACAAGTTCACCAAATGGATTGAAGCCAAGCCCACCAGAAACCTTGAAGCAAGTACAACTATTAGTTCGTCAGAGAGTTAACATTTAGGTATGGTGTTCCGCACAACATCATCACTGACAATGGGTCGAACTTCGATTCTGACGAGTTCAGAGCCTTCTGTGCTTCTCAAGGCACCAGGGTTGACTATGCTTCAGCCGCCCATCCTCAGTTGAATGGACAAGCTGAAAGAGCAAATGGATTGATTCTCAAAGGACTGAAACATCGACTGATGCATGACCTCAAGCATGCAGCAGGTGCCTGGGCCGATGAACTCCCATCGGTACTTTGGGGATTGAGGACAACTCCTAATCAGTCAACTAGCCGAACTCCATCTTCTTAGTCTATGGAGCTGAAGCCGTACTCCCGAGTGACCTGCTTCACAATGCACCTCGAGTTGAACTTTTCTTAGAAGATGAAGCAGAACAGGCTCGGAAAGATGTAGTTGATCTCCTGGAAGAGGAAAGAGAGATGGCCTTGATCTGGTCGACCATTTATCAGCAAGACCTGCGCCAATTCCACGCCAGAAATGTGAGGGGTCGGGAATTTCAGGAGGGAGACTTAGTTCTTCGAGTGGACCAGCAAAAACCACACAAGCTTGCTCTTGCTTGGGAAGGTCCCTTCATCATCACCAAATTGCTCTACAATGGAGCATACCGTATTTACAACGTCGAGCACAATAAATACGAGCCACGCGCTTGGAATGCGGAGCTGCTCCGCCCCTTTTACATTTAAGCATTCAGACTGTTATGATGTAATAAGAGATACCTTTTAGTTTGATTTTAAAAGATTTTACAGTCTCCTGAATGATTGTTGTTCCTTTTTTGCATGTCCTAAATCACCCAGTGGGTGCCTTAGCTGCGAATCCGTTTCGCCTAAGTTGTAAAAAATCCTACCGAGTGGTGAGCAAACCTCCCACTCGGGGGCTTAGCTGCGAATCCGTTTCACCTAAGTTTGAAAAATCCTACCGAGTGGTGAGCAATCCTCCCACTCGGGGGCTTAGCTGCAGTCTAGTACTCGCCTAAGTTTGAAAAATCCTACCGAGTGGTGAGCAATCCTCCCACTCGGGGGCTTAGCTGCAGTCCAGTACTCGCCTAAGTTTGAAAAATCCTACCGAGTGGTGAGCAAGCCTCCCACTCGGGGGCTTAGTTGTAGTCCAGTACTCACCTAAGTTTGAAAAATCCTACCGAGCGGTGAGCGAACCTCCCACTCGGGGCCTTAGCTGCGAATCCATTTCGCCTAAGTTTAAAAAAATCCTACCGAGTGGCGAGGAATCCTCCCACTTGGGGGGCTTAGCTACGAATCTGTTTTGCCTAAGTTTAAAAAATCCTACCGAGTGGTGAGCAATCCTCCCACTCGGGGTCTTAGCTGCAGTCCAGTACT